>NC_034178.2:76378610-76478610 GCF_002021735.2 Oncorhynchus kisutch
GGCAGGACCAAATCGGAACAATAGGTAGGAGCAAGCCTATAATGTAATGCTTTGTTGGTCCTGCCGGTAAAACCTTGAAATCAGCCCTAGCCTTAACAGGAAGCCAGTGCAGAGAGGCTAGCACTGGGGTAATATGATCACATTTTTTAAATTCTAGTCAAGATTCTAGCAGCCGTGTTTAGCACTAACTGAAGTTTATTTACCTGAGTGGGTTGATTCACTGATGTGGTCATCCTGTCTGGGTTGGCGCCCCCCCTTGGGTTGTGCCATGGCGGAGATCTTTGTGGGCTATACTCAGCCTTGTCTCAGGATGGTAAGTTGGTGGTTGAAGATATCCCTCTAGTGGTGTGGGGGCTGTGCTTTGGCAAAGTGGGTGGGGTTATATCCTTCCTGTTTGGCCCTGTCCGGGGGTGTGCTCGGATGGGGCCACAGTGTCTCTTGACCCCTCCTGTCTCAGCCTCCAGTATTTATGCTGCAGTAGTTTATGTGTCGGGGGGCTAGGGTCAGTTTGTTATATCTGGAGTACTTCTGTTCAATTCGGTGTCCTGTGTGAATCTAAGTGTGCGTTTTCTAATTCTCTCTTTCTTTCTCTCTCTCGGAGGACCTGAGCCCTAGGACTATTCCCCAGGACTACCTGACATGATGACTCCTTGCTGTCCCCAGTGCACCTGACCGTGCTGCTGCTCCAGTTTCAACTGTTCTGCCTTATTATTTTTCGACCATGCTGGTCATTTATGAACATTTGACCATCTTGGCCATATTCTGTTAGAATCTACACCTGGCACAGCCAGAAGAGGACTGGCCACCCCACATAGCCTGGTTCCTCTCTAAGTTTCTTCCTAGGTTTTGGCCTTTCTAGGGAGTTTTTCCTAGCCACCGTGCTTCTACACCTGCATTGTTTGCTGTTTGGGGTTTTAGGCTGGGTTTCTGTACAGAACTTTGAGATATCAGCTGATGTACGAAGGGCTATATAAATACATTGGATTTTATTTATTTAGTGCTTTATCCGGGTAGCCGGAAAGTAGAGCATTGCAGTAATCTAACCTAGAAGTGACAAAAGCATGGATACATTTTTCTGCATCATTTTTGGACAGAAAGTTTCTGATTTTTGCAATGTTACGTAGATGGAAAAAAGCTGTCCTTGAAATGGTCTTTTTTTTCTTGTTTTCTTGTATCAACCAATCAACACATTCCAACCAATCAACACATTCCAACCAATCAACACATTCCAACCAATCAACACATTCCAACCAATCAACACATTCCAACCAATCAACACATTCCAACCAATCAACACATTCCAACCAATCAACACATTCCAACCAATCAACACATTCCAACCAATCAACACATTCCAACCAATCAACACATTCCAACCAATCAACACATTCCAACCAATCCACACATTCCAACCAATCAACACATTCCAACCAATCAATACATACCCACATATACACATATACATCTATATATACATACATACCCACATATACACATATACATCTATATATACACACATACCCACATATACATATATATATATATATATACATACATACCCACATATACACATATACATCTATATATACACACATACCCACATATACACATATACATCTATATATACACACATACCCACATATACACATATACATCTATATATACATACATACCCACATATACATATATATATATATATATACATACATACCCACATATACACATATACATCTATATATACACACATACCCACATATACACATATACATCTATATATACATACATACCCACATATACACATATACATCTATATATACATACATACCCACATATACATATATATATATATATATATATACATCTATATATACATACATACCCACATATACACATATACATCTATATATACACACATACCCACATATACACATGTACATCTATATATACACACATACCCACATATACACATGTACATCTATATATACATATGTACACGCACTCAAAAAAATACAAAATGAAAATAAAAAAAACATATATAACACTTGCAGCAGTACTATCGAGGTTCTTTCAAGTTTGTCAAAAGAGAGATCAGGGTCCAGAGTAACGCCGAGGTCCTTCACAGTTTTATTTGAGACGACTGTACAACCATCAAGATTAATTGTCAGATTCAACAGAAGATACCATTGTGTCTTGGGACCTAAAACTAGCATCTCTGTTTTGTCTGAGTTTAAAAGTAGAACATATGCCGCCATCCACTTCCTTATGTCTGAAACACAGGTTTCCAGGGAGGGCAATTTTGGGGCTTCACCATGTTTCATTGAAATGTACAGCTGTGTGTCGTCCGTGTAGCAGTGAAAGTTAACCTTATGTTTCTGAATGACATCAACAAGAGGTAGAATATATAGTGAAAACAATAGTGGTCTTAAAACGGAGCCTTGAGGAACACCGAAATTTACAGTTGATTTGTCAGAGGACAAACCATCTACAGAGAAAACTGATATATTTCCGCCAGATAAGATCTAAACTAGGCCAGAACTTGTCCGTGTAGACCAATTTGAGTTTCCAATCTCTCCAAAAGAATGTGGTGATCGATGGTATCAAAAGCAGCACTAAGGTCTAGGAGCACGAGGACAGATGCAGCGCCTCGGTCTGACGCCATTAAAAGGTCATTTACCAACTTCACAAGTGCAGTCTCAGTGCTATGATGGGATCTAAAATCACACTGAAGTCTTTTGGATACATTGTTGTCTTCAGGAAGGCAGTGAATTCCTGCACTACATTTTTTTTTTAATTGAGAGGAATGGGAGATTCGATATAGGCCCATGTTTTATATTTTCTGGGTCAAGTTTTGGCTTTTTCAAGAGAAGATTTATTACTGCCACTTTTAGTCAGTTTGGTACACATCCGGTGGAACTCAGTGAGGAACGCTGTATATGGCCCAGGAGGCCTGTAAACAGTTACTATAAAAAGTAATTGTGTAGGCTGCATAGATTTCATGACTAGAAGCTCAAAAGACGAAAACGTAGTCGTTTTGTTTTGTAAATTGAAATTTGCTATCGCAAATGTTAGCAACACCTCCTCAGTTACGGGATGCGAATGGGGATATGGCCACTAGTAACCAGGAGGAGAGGCCTCATTTAACACAGTAAGTTCATCAGGCTTAAGCCATGTTTCAGTCAGGCCAATCACATCAAGATTATGATCAGTGATTAGTTCATTGACTATAACCTTGGAAGTGAGGGATCTAACATTAAGTTGCCCTATTTTGAGATGTGAGCTATCACAATCTCGTTCAATAACGACAGGAATGGAGGAGATCTTTATTCCAATGAGATTGCTAAGGCGAACACCGCCATGTTTAGTTTTGCCCAACCTAAATCGAGGCACAGACACGGTCTCAATGGGGATAGCTGAGATGACTGCACTGACTGTGCTAGTGGCAGACTCCACTAAGCTGGCAGGCTGGCTAACAGCCTGATGTCTGGCCTGCACCCTATCTCATTGTGGAGCTAGGGGAGTTAGAGCCCTGTCTATGTTCGTAGACAAGGCCCCTCCAGCTAGGATGGAGTCCGTCACTCCTCAGCAGGCCAGGCTTGGTCCTGTTTGTGGGTGAGTCTCAGAAACAGGGCCAATTATCTACACATTCTATCTTCTGGGAGAAAACAGTTTTCAACCAGCGATTGAGTTGTGAGACTCTGCTGTGGAGCTCATCACTGTCCCTAACTGGGAGGGGGCCAGAGACAATTACTCAATGCCGACACATATTTCTAGCTGATTTACACGCTGAGGCTATGTTGCACTTGGTGACCTCTGACATTTTCATTCTAACACCGTTGGTGCTGACATGGATAACAATATCTCTCTACTCTCTACACTCGCCAGTTTTAGCCTTAGCTAGCACCATCTTCAGATTAGCCTTAAAAGGCTAGACGTTCCGCTAGCGGATCCCCTCGACAACATGAAATGGCAGAGCGCCAAATACTATAAATATTAAACTTTCATGAAATCACACATGCAATACACCAAATTAAAGCTTCACGTGTTGTTAATCCAGCCAATGTGCCTGGGGCGGCAGGGTAGCCTAGTGGTTAGAGCGTTGGACTAGTAACCGATTATCTAAAGACATCAAACAAACACAGACAATCATATTTTAACCCACCAGGCGTCACACAAAACTCAGAAATAACAATATAATTAATGCCTTACCTGTGAAGAACTTCTTTTGTTGGCACTCCAAAATGTCCCATAAACATCACAAATGGTCCTTTTTTTCGATAAATTCTGTCGTTATATCTCCAAAATGTCCATTTATTTGGCGCATTTGATCCAGAAAAACACTGGTTCCAACTCGCGCAACATGACTACAAAATATCTAATAAGTTACCTGTAAACTTGTTCCTAACATTTCAAACAACTTTCCTAATACAACTTTAGGATTTTTTTACGCAAATAATCGATAAAATTTAAGACGGGATAAACTGTGTTCAATACCGCACGAAAACAAAGTGGAGCGAGCTTTCAGGTCGTGCGCCCCAACCACAACAGTACACTAGACTCGACCCTCGTTCTGAACAGCCCTACTTCTTCATTTTTCAAAGGAAAAACATCAACCAATTTCTAAAGACTGTTGACATCTAGTGGAAGCGATAGGAACTGCAAGCAAATGCCACATAAATCTGATCCACATTGAAAACCCATTGAAAAGAGAGTGACCTCAATTATTTTTTTCCTGGATGGATGTTTCTCAGGTTTTTGCCTGCCATATCAGTTCTGTTATACTCACAGACATTATTTTAACAGTTTTAGAAACATTACAGTGTTCCATTCAAATCTACCAATTATATGCTGGCTTCTGGGCCTGAGTAACAGGCAGTTTAATTTGGGCATGCTTTTCATCCGGATGTCAAAATGCTTCCCCCTACCCAAGAGAGGTTAAACAGACCACACCATCATTGGTACCATCTGTCAAATCAAATCAAATGTATTTATATAGCCCTTCGTACATCAGCTGATATCTCAAAGTGCTGTGCAGAAACCCAGCCTAAAACCCCCCAAACAGCAAACAATGCAGGTGTAGAAGCACGGTGGCTAGGAAAAACTCCCTAGAAAGGCCATAGATTTTGTTACTGATCTTCCCCCATCTGATCTCCTCCCTCTCACACAATGTCTACAAAACAAAGGACCTAATCGTGGCCTTCAGGAAACAGCAGTGGGAGCCCCTATGCACTTCGACAATCCACATCGACGGGACCGCAGTGGAGCAGGTGGAAAGCTTCAAATTCCCCGGCGTACACATCACTGACAAACTGAAATGGTCCACCCACACAGACAGTGTGTTGAAGAAGGCGGCAGGTAGCCTAGCGGTTAGAGCGTTCGGCCAGTAACCAAAAGTTTGCTGGATCAAATCCCCATGCTGACCAGGTAAAACTCTGTAATTCTGCTCCTGAACAAGGCAGTTAGCCCGCTGTTCCCCGTTTAGGCCGTCATTGTAAATAAGAATAGTATGTGTTCTAACTGAGGTAGTCTATAGTATGTGTCCTAACTGAGGTGGTCTATAGTATGTGTCCTAACTGAGGTGGTCTATAGTATGTGTCCTAACTGAAGTGGTCTATAGTATGTGTCCTAACTGAGGTGGTCTGTAGTATGTGTCCTAACTGAGGTGGTCTATAGTATGTGTCCTAACTGAGGTGAACTATACTATGTGTTCTAACTGAGGTGGTCTATAGTATGTGTCCTAACTGAGGTGGTCTATAGTATGTGTCCTAACTGAGGTGGTCTATAGTATGTGTCCTAACTGAGGTGGTCTATAGTATGTGTCCTAACTGAGGTGGTCTATAGAATGTGTCCTAACTGAGGTGGTCTATAGTATGTGTCCTAACTGAGGTGGTCTATAGTATGTGTCCTAACTGAGGTGGTCTATAGTATGTGTCCTAACTGAGGTGGTCTATAGAATGTGTTCTAACTGAGGTGGTCTATACTATGTGTTCTAACTGAGGTGGTCTATAGTATGTGTCCTAACTGAGGTGGTCTATAGTATGTGTCCTAACTGAGGTGGTCTGTAGTATGTGTCCTAACTGAGGTGGTCTGTAGTATGTGTCCTAACTGAGGTGGTCTGTAGTATGTGTCCTAACTGAGGTGGTCTATAGTATGTGTCCTAACTGAGGTGGTCTATAGTATGTGTCCTAACTGAGGTGGTCTATAGTATGTGTTCTAACTGAGGTGGTCTATAGTATGTGTCCTAACTGAGGTGGTCTATAGTATGTGTCATAACTGAGGTGGTCTATAGTATTTGTCCTAACTGAGGTGGTCGGTAATATTTGTCCTAACTGAGGTGGTCTGTAGTATGTGTCTTAACTGAGGTGGTCTATAGTATGTGTCCTAACTGAGGTGGTCTATAGTATGTGTCCTAACTGAGGTGGTCTATAGTATGTGTCCTAACTGAGGTGGTCTATAGTATGTGTTCTAACTGAGGTGGTCTATAGTATGTGTCCTAACTGAGGTGGTCTGTAGTATGTGTCCTAACTGAGGTGGTCTATAGTATGTGTCCTAACTGAGGTGGTCTGTAGTATGTGTCCTACCTGAGGTGGTCTATAGTATGTGTCCTAACTGAGGTGGTCTATAGTATGTGTCCTAACTGAGGTGGTCTATAGTATGTGTCCTAACTGAGGTGGTCTATAGTATGTGTCCTAACTGAGGTGGTCTATAGTATGTGTTCTAACTGAGGTGGTCTATAGTATGAGTCCTAACTGAGGTGGTCTATAGTATGTGTCCTAACTGAGGTGGTCTATAGTATGTGTCCTAACTGAGGTGGTCTATAGTATGTGTCCTAACTGAGGTGGTCTATAGTATGAGTCCTAACTGAGGTGGTCTATAGTATGTGTCCTAACTGAGGTGGTCTGTAGTATGTGTCCTAACTGAGGTGGTCTGTAGTATGTGTCCTAACTGAGGTGGTCTATAGTATGTGTCCTAACTGAGGTGGTCTATAGTATGTGTCCTAACTGAGGTGGTCTATAGTATGTGTTCTAACTGAGGTGGTCTATAGTATGTGTCCTAACTGAGGTGGTCTATAGTATGTGTCCTAACTGAGGTGGTCTATAGTATGTGTCCTAACTGAGGTGGTCGGTAATATTTGTCCTAACTGAGGTGGTCTGTAGTATGTGTCTTAACTGAGGTGGTCTATAGTATGTGTCCTAACTGAGGTGGTCTATAGTATGAGTCCTAACTGAGGTGGTCTATAGTATGTGTCCTAACTGAGGTGGTCTATAGTATGTGTTCTAACTGAGGTGGTCTATAGTATGTGTCCTAACTGAGGTGGTCTGTAGTATGTGTCCTAACTGAGGTGGTCTGTAGTATGTGTCCTAACTGAGGTGGTCTATAGTATGTGTCCTAACTGAGGTGGTCTATAGTATGTGTCCTAACTGAGGTGGTCTATAGTATGTGTCCTAACTGAGGTGGTCTATAGTATGTGTCCTAACTGAGGTGGTCTATAGTATGTGTCCTAACTGAGGTGGTCTATAGTATGTGTTCTAACTGAGGTGGTCTATAGTATGTGTCCTAACTGAGGTGGTCTATAGTATGTGTCCTAACTGAGGTGGTCTATAGTATGTGTCCTAACTGAGGTGGTCTATTTTATGTGTCCTAACTGAGGTGGTCTATAGTATGAGTCCTAACTGAGGTGGTCTATAGTATGTGTCCTAACTGAGGTGGTCTGTAGTATGTGTCCTAACTGAGGTGGTCGTTTCTACAGCACGTCCTTCAGCTCACCTCCCTACCAGAGTGTATCACAGTGTCCCTGCCAAGTAATCGTTTATCACTCTGCAGAGCCACAACCACACGTCTGGAGCAGCTACAGTATGTGATATGAGGCATCATCCATGATTCATCCCACAGGACCTTTGTTCACCCTGTTTCCCCAGGCGTTACCCTGTTGGGATAATCATATCACTGTGTCCTCCTGCAGAGAGAATCCTCCACACCACTATCAACATGAGTTATCGTCCCAGCCAACCCCCCCCCCCCCCCCACACTCGGCACACATCGGTTGAATCAACGTTGTTTCTACTTCGTTTCAATTAAATGATGTTGAACCAACGTGGAGTAGATGTTAAATTGCCACCTGTGCCCAGTGGGCCAAAGCTGCATTTCAACATGTTTTCATTGTTATGGAGGCATTGGGGAAAAACAGCATGCCTTCAGAGAGTTGGCTGCTCTTCAGTCAGAAGCTTTAGACCCGGGATGGACAGATTAACAAGGCGTTGGACTGTTTTTAGGTTTTTAGAAGTGTAAGCCTCCTCAAACACATATAACGGCTTCGCGGGTCGTCCTTAAACGCCTCCTCCTTTATCTGCTCCTCCGAGGCCCTTAAAGCAGCTAGGCTTCCTCGTGCCAGTCCATCCAGATAACCTCAGAGACTGGAAACTGGTCCAGAGGGATATACAGACAGACATACCGTGGCTATACAACCCTATTCCCTATATAGTGCACTACTTTAGACCAGGGCCCTATTCCCTATATAGTGCACTACTTTAGACCAGGGCCCTATTGCCTGTATAGTGGTACTACTTTAGACCAGAGCCGTATTCCCTATATAGTGCACTACTTTTGACCAGGGCCCTATTCCCTGTATAGTGGTACTACTTATTCAAATCAAATCAAATTTATTTATATAGCCCTTCGTACATCAGCTGATATCTCAAAGTGCTGTACAGAAACCCAGCCTAAAACCCCAAACAGCAAGCAATGCAGGTGTAGAAGCACTATTCCCTGTATAGTGGTACTACTTTAGACCAGGGCCCTATTCCCTGTATAGTGGTACTACTTTAGACCAGGGCCCTATTCCCTATATAGTGGTACTACTTTAGACCAGGGCCCTATTCCCTATATAGTGCACTACTTTAGACCAGGGCCCTATTCCCTGTATAGTGGTACTACTTTAGACCAGAGCCGTATTCCCTATATAGTGCAATTTTTTAGACTAAGGCCACTACTTTTGACACAGACACTACATGTACTATTTAATTATTCATATAATTATCCAAGAGTTCCAGGTTGCAGCAGCATCTAGTCGTCTATCTAAACCAGTCTGATCTGTAGCAGCATCTAGTCGTCTATCTAAACCAGTCTGATAAACCAGTCTGATCTGCAGCAGCATCTAGTCGTCTATCTAAACCAGTCTGATCTGTAGCAGCATCTAGTCGTCTATCTAAACCAGTCTGATCTGTAGCAGCATCTAGTCGTCTATCTAAACCAGTCTGATAAACCAGTCTGATCTGCAGCAGCATCTAGTCGTCTATCTAAACCAGTCTGATCTGTAGCAGCATCTAGTCGTCTATCTAAACCAGTCTGATCTGCAGCAGCATCTAGTCGTCTATCTAAACCAGTCTGATAAACCAGTCTGATCTGCAGCAGCATCTAGTCGTCTATCTAAACCAGTCTGATCTGCAGCAGCATCTAGTCGTCTATCTAAACCAGTCTGATCTGTAGCAGCATCTAGTCGTCTATCTAAACCAGTCTGATAAACCAGTCTGATCTGCAGCAGCATCTAGTCGTCTATCTAAACCAGTCTGATCTGCAGCAGCATCTAGTCGTCTATCTAAACCAGACTGATCTGTAGCAGCATCTAGTCGTCTATCTAAACCAGTCTGATAAACCAGCCTGATCTGCAGCAGCATCTAGTTGTCTATCTAAACCAGTCTGATCTGTAGCAGCATCTAGTCGTCTATCTAAACCAGTCTGATCTGCAGCAGCATCTAGTCGTCTATCTAAACCAGTCTGATCTGCAGCAGCATCTAGTCGTCTATCTAAACCAGTCTGATCTGTAGCAGCATCTAGTCGTCTATCTAAACCAGTCTGATAAACCAGTCTGATCTGCAGCAGCATCTAGTCGTCTATCAAAACCAGTCTGATCTGCAGCAGCATCTAGTCGTCTATCTAAACCAGTCTGATCTGTAGCAGCATCTAGTCGTCTATCTAAACCAGTCTGATAAACCAGCCTGATCTGCAGCAGCATCTAGTTGTCTATCTAAACCAGTCTGATCTGTAGCAGCATCTAGTCGTCTATCTAAACCAGTCTGATCTGCAGCAGCCTCTAGTCATCTATCTAAATCAGTCTGATAAACCAGTCTCATCTGAGGTGTTATTGTGTAGGATCGGTGACCCTGGGACTGAACTGTGTGGTTACGCTAGTTACACCCTCCCCTGACAATAAACAGCCTAGCTCAATACCCAGGCCAAAGCCAAAGCCACAGGCAACCAAGGCACTTTGGAGAAAAATGTGCAAATTGCATCTTTTGGCTGAAAGAGACCCGTGTTTATTTCTTTGAGCATTTATCTTTGGATTTGAGGCTTATTGTCAAACCTCCTGGAGGAAAACGAGGGCTGTCTCCCAAATGGCACCCCGTTCCCTTTATAGTGCACTACTTACCTATCGGGCCCTGGTAAAAACAAAAGTAATGCACTGTCTAGAGAATAGGTTGCTGGGCTGCTCCTTACATGCATAACAGATAGAATTAACTAACACACACAGAGCAACAAATGTCAATTCTGCATTGAACCACAACATACCGTTCACATGTATATATTTGTTTTGTGTCTACAGACCTGAAATACATTAGATTAAAATTGAATATCCTGTGCTTTGGCTGAAAAATGTTCAGGAATAATAATAATAATAATGTGTTTTTCTTGCTCTTTTTCCATTGAACACTTTGACTTCACATGACGTGTTATGAATGTGTTATAGGGGCCATTGTGTCTGTCTAAACTCCTTTGTGATGTTATTAATGTGTTATAGGGGCCATTGTGTCTGTCTAAACTCCTTTGTGATGTTATTAATGTGTTATAGGGGCCATTGTGTCTGTCTAAACTCATTTGTGATGTTATGAATGTGTTATAGGGGCCATTGTGTCTGTCTAAACTCATTTGTGATGTTATGAATGTGTTATAGGGGCCATTGTGTCTGTCTAAACTCATTTGTGATGTTATGAATGTGTTATAGGGGCCATTGTGTCTGTCTAAACTCCTTTGTGATGTCATGAATGTGTTATAGGGGCCATTGTGTCTGTCTAAACTCATTTATTAATGTGTTATAGGGGCCATTATGTCTGTCTAAACTCATTTGTGATGTTATTAATGTGTTATAGGGGCCATTGTGAGGGGCGAGGGTGTGTGTCTATTTGTCAAAAACAGATGGTGCACGATGTCTAATATTAAAGAAGTCTCGAGGTATTGCTCGCCTGAGGTGGGGTACCTTATGATAAGCTGTAGACCGCACTGTAGACCACACTGTCTACCAAGAGAGATCTCATCTATATTATTCGATGCCATCTATTTACCACAACAAACCGATGCTGGCACTAAGACCGCATCCAATGAGCTGTATAAGGCCACTCAACCAGCTGCATAAGGCCATATGCAAGCAAGAAAATGCTCATCCAGAAGCGGCGCTCCTAGTGGCCGAGGACTTTAATGCAGACAAAAATGAAATCAATTTTCCCTCATTTCTATCAGCGTGTTAAATGTGTAACCAGAGGAATAAAAACTCGATACCACCTTTACTCCACACACAGAGACGCTCGCCCTCCATTTGGTAAATCTGACCATAATTCTATCCTCCTGATTCCTGCATACAAGCAAAAACTAAAGCAGGAAGAACCAGTGACTCAGATTCGTGGTCAGATGACGCGGATGCTACGCTTCAGGACTGTTGCTAGCACAGACTGGAATATGTTCTGGGGTTCCTCCGATGGCATTGAGGAGTATACCATCTGTCATCGGCTTCTTCAATAAGTGCATCGATGACGTCTTCCCCACAGCGAATGTACGTACATATCCCAACCAGAAGCCATGGATTACAGGCAACATCTGCACTAAGCTAAATACTAGAGCTGTCGCTTTCAAGGAGCGGGACTCTAACCCGGAAGTTTATAAAAAATCCCACTACACCCTCAGATGCACCATCAAACAGGCAAATCATCCATTTAGGACTAAGATTGAATCCTACTACACCAGCTCTGACGCTCGTCGGATGTGGCAGGGCTTGAAAACTATTACTACAAAGGGAAACCCAGACGTGACCTGCCCAGTGGTGAGAGTCTACCAGACGAGCTAAATGCCTTTTATGCTCGCTTAGAGGCAAGCGACACTGAAGCATGCAAGAGAGCCCCAGCTGTTCTGACGAACTATTCAGGACGACTGTGTAATAACGCTCTCGGTAGCCGATGTGAGCAACATTCACAAAGCTGCGGGGCCTGATGGCCATGACGTGTACTCAAATCATGCGCAGACCAACTGGCAAGTGTCTTCACTGACATTTTCAACCTCTCCCTGACCGAGTCTATAATACCAGCGTGATTTAAGTAGACCACCATAGCCCAAGTAAGTGAAAGTAACCTGCCTAAATGAATACCGCACCGTGGCATTCCCGTCAGTAGCCACGAAGTGCTTTGAAAGTCTGGTACTGGCTCACATCAACAGCATCCTCCAAGACACCCTAGACCCTCTCCAATTCGCATACCGGCCCAACAGATCCACAGATGACACAATCTGAATTGCACTCCACACTGCCCTTTCCCACCTGGACAAAAGGAACACCTTTGTGAGAATGCTGTTCATTGACTACAGCTCAGCATTTAACACCATAGTGCCCTCAAAGCTGATCACTAAGCTAAGGACTCTGGGACTAAACACCTCCCTCTGCAACTGGATCCTGGACTTCCTGATGGGCCACCCTCAGGTGTTCCACCACGCTGACCCTCAACACTGGAGCTCCCCAGGGGTACGTGCTCAGTCCCCTCCTGTGCTTCCTGTTCACCCACGACTGCGTGGCCAAACACGACTCCAACACCATCAATAAGTATGCTGACGACACAACAGTGCTGACCCTAATTCTATCCTGATCACCAACAACGATGAGACAGCCTATAGGGAGGAGGTCAGAGATCTGGCCGTGTGGTGCCAGGACAACAACGTCTCTATCAATGTGAGCAACACAAAGGAGCTGATCTCTTGTGTGCGTGTGTGTTTTATATCTGACATATACAGTACCAGTCAAAGGTTTGACACATCTACTCATTCAAGGGTTTTACTTTATTTTTTACTATTTTCTACATTGTAGAATAATAGAGATAGTAGGGCAGCGTTGCAGTTGTTGACACAAACCAGTGCGCCTGGCACCTACCCAGTTCAAAGCCACTTCAATCTGTTGTGTTGCCCGTTCACCCTCTGAATGGCACAATCCTCTCAATTGTCTCAAGGCTTTAAAAAATCCTTGTCTCTTACCTTTCATCAACAATGACTGAAATGGATTTAATAACAGGTGACGTCAATAAGGGATCAAGGCGTTCACTATGTCATGGAAAGAACACGTGGTTCCTAATATTTTGTACACTCAGTGTAGTGCACTACTTTGAACCAGAGCACTCTGAAGGAAATAGCCTTTTGTGACACACCTTGTATGACAGGGTTTTTAAAATTGACAATAAACAAGACATCAGAAATACTACTGTTAACCTGGACTTTACTCAAGCCCAGATTGATACAAGACCGATCCGTTGCAAGGGAGCATTAGTGTGACAGAGGTGGAATGCAGACGTGCCTCACCGCTATGATACATAGGATGAACAGAGATGTCACGTCCCTGTCTTTGAAAAGCGTTTTTTCTTTTTCTTTCTGTAGCTGAGTGCAGATTGGCTTCTTGTGGATTATCAGCAATTACACCTAAATCATTCCACATATACTGAAATTACTCTGGGAGTGTGAAAGGAGAGCCCCACCCAGTGCTCTGGGACGGGGAGAGCCCCAGGGAGGTTGGAGGGGAAAGATTAAGATATCAGGTCATACGTCCTTTCTGGATTTGGTTGCTTTCATCACATCTTTCTTCTCTGACATTGAGTCTTAGAAAACTGCCATTTTGACAATAGCAAATAGAATTACTCCCAAAAATATATAACCAAGCTTTTATGAGTTTCTCTCAGGAGAACATTATGGGAGGAGAAGAAAGGTTTAGATATCAGGTCATACGACCTTCCTACCATGATTGTTTTCTATCACATCATTCTTTGCATATATATATTTTTAAATAATTGCTAATAACATTGCTAATAACACCTAAAGGTCAGGTCGCAGTTGTAAATGGCTGGTTAAATAAAGGTGAAATATAGGTTGGTGTGTAGGGTTGTAGGATAGGGATAGGATAGGGTTGTAGGATAGGGGAAATTATCAGTAGTTTATATCCTGTAGTGTTTTGTATTCAACCAGGGCTGTAATGAATGTGTTAATTAAGAGACATCAGATAATGTTGTTGGCATCAGTAGCAGAGAACAGAGCAGAGCAGCCGCCCGGGGGGGGGGGCAGACCTGGGTTCAAATTCTATTGAAAAAAATAATTTCAAATACTGTAGTTGGACTTGATGGAGCTTGTCTGGTGCTATGTGCACACCCTGCCAATCTGGCACTCCAGGCAGGCTGAAGCAAAGATGAAAAGTATTTGAAAGATTGAAAATAGTATTTGAACCCAGGTGTGGTATCGGAGTGGAATGTACCTGAGATGCAAAGTAGCACACAGAAACAAACACGTCCATCCAACCCGCAGGATAATTACTGCGCAGATCTTAGCTAGTCTTTCACAACAGTCACCGCTGAATATCTAACTGTATTTACTGTGAGTGTAATGAAACAGGATGGGAGACAGAAAGCTGGTTTCAAGCGCAGGGCGCAGCAGGTGTTTATTTGTAAAGGACCACAGGAGGAAGCAGGTAGCTGGGTCCAGGGGCAGGCAGAAGGTCATACACAGGAGGAGGCAGGTAGCTGGGTCCAGGGGCAGGCAGAAGGTCATACACAGGAGGAGGCAGGTAGCTGGGTCCAGGAGCAGGCAGAAGGTCATACACAGGAGGAGGCAGGTAGCTGGGTCCAGGGGCAGGCAGAAGGTCATACACAGGAGGAGGCAGGTAGCTGGGTCCAGGTGCAGGCAGAAGGTCATACACAGGGGGTCCAAAAGGGCAACACTACAGGCAGGGAAAAGGCTAGTAACGTAGTCCGGGAGATCAGGCAAACGGTTGATAACAGGAAATCTGATAGGCTAAAATACAGGCAGGGAATAGGCAAATGGCGTCGTTTGTGAGGCAGGCAAAAACTATCACACAGGATTAAATCACGGGAGAACCAGCGCTCTGAAAGACGTGTATCACAAAACAAACAATTCCTCTCAGTGATGGGGTGCAAAGAACTGAACTAAATAGTGTGTGATAATGACACACAGGTGTGAACAGGTGATCAGAAGGTCTTATTATTATTATATTATATTTATGAACATTTGAACATCTTGGCCATGTTCTGTTATAATCTCCACCCGGCACAGCCAGAAGAGGACTGGCCACCCCACATAGCCTGGTTCCTCTCTAAGTTTCTTCCTAGGTTTTTGCCTTTCTAGGGAGTTTTTCCTAGCCACCGTGCTTCTACACCTGCATTGCTTGCTGTTTGGGGTTTTAGGCTGGGTTTCTGTACAGCACTTTGAGATATCAGCTGATGTACGAAGGGCTATATAAATACATTTGATTTGATTTGATCAGAATTCAGGTGATTGGGATCTGGTGAGTGAGCTGAGTTCAGGGGATCTACGTGGTTGAGAGTTGGAAGCAGACGTTACAGTGCTGGAAAAGTGGAGGCAGCTCCTGTTTTCATTACGACTTGTAGTAACTCTCCAGTGTTTCTAAATCAATAGCTGTTAAGTGGTCTGAAAATGTCAGAAACATTAACTTGATTGACCATGCTGTAGGTCATTTCATTGTTTGTTACATGCAATATGCTTTGTGGACTCCACCGGACAGATGTTGCTCTCCGGGTTTGTGATGAAACGAAGGTGTGGTCGAATTTATTCTTCTTATTGTCTCAGCCTTAGGCCTATATATCACAGTGGCAAGGCATGTGAACTAACAGATTATAGAACAAACAACGAGTGTGAGTTGGAAAGTGGGCTGCGTTCAGGGGATCTACATGTGTGAGTTGGTGAGTTGGAAAGTGGGCTGCGTTCAGGGGATCTACATGTGTGAGTTGGTGAGTTGGAAAGTGGGCTGCGTTCAGGGGATCTTACATGTATGAGAGTGTGAGCTGGAAGCAGACGTTACAGTAAGTAGCTGTTTCCATCTTATTCCCCACATTAAGTGTTTCCAAATGTGTTTTCAATCTACAAAGTAGAGCTCTGCTTAACTCATGTAACAGATTTGCAATCTGTGATATTCTGTTGATAAAGTACATCCTACTGCCAAAACCAGCAGGGTTTTAACCACGAAGACACAAGAGGGAAACCAATTTATTCTACATGAACCTATGAAGCACGGAGGCCTACCTGAAAAGCTTGAGAGGTAACAGATTGTTGGGGAGATCCAGAAATAACATTCAATCCTGTTCAACCACAGAGAGGAATAGACCTGCTCACCCTCTTGTTCTACCACTGAGAGGCATAAACCTGCTCACCCTCCTCCTGTTCAACCACTGAGAGGCATACACCTGCTCACCCTCCTCCTGTTCAACCACTGAGAGGCATAAACCTGCTCACCCTCCTCCTGTTCAACCACTGAGAGGCATAAACCTGCTCACCCTCCTCCTGTTCAACCACTGAGAGGCATAAACCTGCTCACCATCCTCCTGTTCAACCACTGAGGCATAAACCTGCACACCCTCCTCCTGTTCAACCACTGAGAGGCATAAACCTGCTCACCCTCCTCCTGTTCAACCACTGAGAGGCATAAACCTGCTCACCATCCTCCTGTTCAACCACTGAGAGGCATAAACCTGCTCACCCTCCTCCTGTTCAACCACTGAGAGGCATAAACCTGCTCACCCTCCTCCTGTTCAACCACTGAGAGGCATAAACCTGCTCACCCTCCTCCTGTTCAACCACTGAGAGGCATAAACCTGCTCACCCTCCTCCTATTCAACCACTGAGAGGCATAAACCTGCTCACCCTCCTCCTGTTCAACGCACTGAGAGGCATAAACCTGCTCACCCTCCTCCTGTTCAACCACTGAGAGGCATAAACCTGCTCACCCTCCTCCTGTTCAACCACTGAGAGGCATAAACCTGCTCACCCTCCTCCTGTTCAACCACTGAGAGGCATAAACCTGCTCACCCTCCTCCTGTTCAACCACTGAGAGGAATACACCTGCTCACCCTCCTCCTGTTCAACCACTGAGAGGCATACACCTGCTCACCCTCCTCCTGTTCAACCACTGAGAGGCATAAACCTGCTCACCCTCCTCCTGTTCAACCACTGAGAGGCATAAACCTGCTCACCCTCCTCCTGTTCAACCACTGAGAGGCATAAACCTGCTCACCATCCTCCTGTTCAACCACTGAGGCATAAACCTGCACACCCTCCTCCTGTTCAACCACTGAGAGGCATAAACCTGCTCACCCTCCTCCTGTTCAACCACTGAGAGGCATAAACCTGCTCACCCTCCTCCTGTTCAACCACTGAGAGGCATACACCTGCTCACCCTCCTCCTGTTCAACCACTGAGAGGCATAAACCTGCTCACCCTCCTCCTGTTCAACCACTGAGAGGCATAAACCTGCTCACCCTCCTCCTGTTCAACCACTGAGAGGCATAAACCTGCTCACCCTCCTCCTGTTCAACCACTGAGAGGCATAAACCTGCTCACCATCCTCCTGTTCAACCACTGAGGCATAAACCTGCACACCCTCCTCCTGTTCAACCACTGAGAGGCATAAACCTGCTCATCCTCCTCCTGTTCAACCACTGAGGCATAAACCTGCTCACCCTCCTCCTGTTCAACCACTGAGAGGCATAAACGTGCTCACCCTCCTCCTGTTCAACCACTGAGAGGCATAAACGTGCTCACCCTCCTCCTGTTCAACCACTGAGAGGCCTAACTGAAACACTGTATATGCTAGGAGCTATCATCTACACCAAGGCCAACATTTCATGGGACCTTCCTTGATTCATATTTGTATTAATTTATTTTTACAATTCACGATTGTTTACACCGATCTAAAATGACACACAAATCCGCCATTATTTAAAAAAGCGGTAAAATTCCAGAGGAAGATAAAAGCGAGAGAGCTATAGCTACAGGACAAAATGAGCTACAGGACAAAATTAATGAGCTACAGGACAAAATGAGCTACAGGACAAAATGAATTAGCTAGAGGACAAAATGAATGAGCTACAGGACAAAACGAATGAGCTACAGGACAAAACGAATGAGCTAGAGGACAAAATGACTGAGCTACAGGACAAAATGACTGAACTACAGGAATGAGCTAGAGGACAAAATGACTGAGCTACAGGAATGAGCTACAGCACAAAATGACTGAACTACAGGAATTAGCTACAGGACAAAATAAAAACCCTCCAACCCAAAAAGGCCTGTGGTGTTGATGGTATCCTCAATCAAATGATCAAATATACAGACAACAAATTCCAATTGACTATACTAAAACTCTTTAACATCATCCTTTGCTCTGGCATCTTCCCCAATATTTGGAACCAAGGACTGACCACCCCAATCCACAAAAGTGGAGACAAATTTGACCCCAATAACTACCGTGGGATATGCGTCAACAACAACCCTGGGAAAATCCTCTGCATTATCATTAACAGTAGACAAGTATGTTTCCTCAGTGAAAACAATGCACTGAGCAAATGTCAAAACGGCGTTTTGCCAAATTATTGTACAACAGACCACGTATTCACCCTGCACACCCTAATTGGCAAACAAACAAAACAAAGACAAAGTTTTCTCATGCTTTGTTGATTTCAAAAAAGCTTTCGACTCAATTTGGCATGAGGGTCTGCTATACAAATTGATGGAAAGTGGTGTTGGGGGTAAAAACATACGACATTATAAAATCCATGTACACAAACAACAAGTGTACGGTTAAAATAGGCAAAATACACTCACATTTCTTCCCACAGGGCCGTGGGGTGAGACAAGGATGCAGCTTAATCCCCACCCTCTTCAACATATATATCGACGAATTAGCGAGGGCACTAGAACAGTCTGCAGCACCCGGCCTCACCCTACTAGAATCTGAAGTCAAATGTCTATGTCACACCCTGACCATAGTTTGCTTTGTATGTTTCTATGTTTTGTTTGGTCAGGGTGTGATCTGAGTGGGCATTCTATGTTGTGTATCTAGTTTGTCTGCCCAGCGCCATCAGAGTCTCCCATCTGTCCTGAGCCGCCAGTGCCACCAGTCTGCAAGGAGCTGCCAGAGCTGCCAGTCTGCAAGGAGCAGCCAGAGCTGCCAGTCAGCATGGAGCAGCCAGAGCCGCCAGTCAGCATGGAGCAGCAAGAGCCGCCAGTCAGACAGGATCTGCCAGAGTCGTCAGCCAGTACAGAGCTGGCCCTCTGTCCCGAGCTGCCCCTCTGTCCCGAGCTGCCCCTCTGTCCCGAGCTGCCCCTCTGTCCCGAGCTGCCCCTCAGTCCAGTGGGGTCATTTAGAAGGGTCGCCGTGGTTAGGAGGCCACGGAAGCGGACAATGGACTAAGACTATGGTGAAATGGGGGCCACGTCCAGCACCAGAGCCGCCACCGCGGACAGATGCCCACCCAGACCCTCCCCAATAGGTTCAGGTTTTGCTGCCGGAGTCCGCACCTTGGGGGGGGGGGGGGGGGGGGGTACTGTCACACCCTGACCATAGTTTGCTTTGTATGTTTCTATGTTTTGTTTGGTCAGGGTGTGATCTGATTGGGCATTCTATGTTGTGTCTCTAGTTTGTCTGCTTCTGTGTTTGGCCTGATATGGTTCTCAATCAGAGGCAGGTGTTAGTCATTGTCTCTGATTGGGAACCATATTTAGGTAGCCTGTTTGGTGTTGGGTTTTGTGGGTGACTGTCTCCTGTGTCCGTGTTTGTACCACACGGGACTGGTTTCAGGTTTTCACAATTATTGTTTTGTAGTTTGTTCATGTATAGTTTTTCTTTTAAAAAAACCATGAACTTCAACCACGCTGCGTATTGGTCCGCCTCTCCTTTCCAGGAAGAACTGCGTTACAGTTTACTGTTTCCTGATGTCTACTGTCTACTGTCTTCTGCACAGATTCTGTCAGACCTGGGCCATGACAGTAAATCTCAGTATGACAAAAATAATTGTGTTCCAAAAAAGGTCCAGTCGCCAGGACCACAAATACAAATTCTATCTAGACACCATCATAAAATAGCCTACCTAAAATATTTATTGAGTTAAACTACGTACAGGAAATGAGCTTTTCCCTAGGTCCCTCAAATGAAACAAAATCATATAATATCTCAATAAATAATTATTTGAAACAATTATGTGAAATGGGGGCCCTGGTGAAAAAAGTTTGGGAACCTCTGATGTACACCTCTGGGGGTAAATCTTTACAAATTAATAAAAATGAAAAGCTGAAATGTCTTGAGTCAGTAAGTATTCAAATCCGTTTTTATGGCAAGCCTAAATATGTTCAGGAGTAAAAATGTGCTTAACAAGTCACACAATAAGTTGCATGGACTCACTGTGTGCAATAATAGTGGTTTTTGAATGACTACCTCATCTCTGTACCCCACACATACAATTATCTGTACGGTCCCTCAGTCGAGAAGTGAACTTATAAACACAGATTCAACCACAAAGACCAGGGAGGTTTTCCATTGCCTCGCAAAGAAGGGCTCCTATTGGTAGATAGGTAAAAATACAGAAAAAGCAGACATTGAATATCCTTTTGAGCTTGGTGAAGTTATTAATTACACTTTGGATGGTGTATCAATACACCTAGTCACTACAAAGATACAGGCATCCTTCCTAAACTATAAAAATAACATCTTCAAGTATAACACCCTAAAGCTTAACAGCTTATTTTCATTGTGGATAAAAAGAGAGAACAGAGAATAGAGTACAGGCACAATTCTTGAGGAACACCTGCATCAGTCAGTCTGCTTTCCAACCGACACCGGGAGACCTTTCAGCCTGAAAATAACCGAAAAGTCCAAAATACTCTGAGTGTACAAACATTAAGAACACCTGCTCTTTCCATGACATAGACTGACCAGGTCAATCCAGGTGAAAGCTATGCATCCCTTATTGATGTCAGTTATTAAATCCACTTAAATCAGTGTAGTTGAAGGGGAGGAGACATGGTTAAAGAATCCTAAAGAAGGATTTTTAAGCCTTCAGATAACTGAGACATGAATTGTGTATGTGTGTCATTGAGGGTGAATGGGCAAGACAACATATTTAAGTGCCTTTGGTAAGGTAGTAGGCGCCTGGCGCACCGGTTTGTGTCAAGGACTGCAACAATGCTGGGTTTTTCACGCTCAACAGTTTCCGGTGTGTATATCAAGAATGGTCCACCACCCAAAGGACATCCAACCAACTTGACGCAACTGTGGAAAGCATTGGGGTCAACATGGGCCAGTATCCCTGTGGAACGCTCTCGACACCTTGTAGTCCATGCCCTGATGACTTGAGGCTGTAACGCTGCATCCTTTCAGTCATAGGTAAATTCATAGGGGGTAAACATCTCAGTCCCAAGGAAACAACAAACATAGAAAATACAGTCCTACATACCAGGACGATTCAGCCATACAAACTTGGACTATTCACATCCTACAAACGTGGACTATTTGCAGACCTGCAAACGTGGACTATTTGCAAGCATAGAAACGTATAATGTTAGACAATTAATTTCCAAAGGGATAGATTTCTAAACATGATATCTGCCGTTCCTTGGCTTTGTGCTAGAAGGGCATATTGAGGGTACATTCCAAGACAACAACGATCCAGATGCTTAAGGACTAGATGAATTCTACCCCTTCTGTGGCAGACGGTAGCCTGTATAGTTCCCAATCTTATTGAAACAGAGAGCAAATATTGGATAAGCTCAAAGATATTTAACTTGATTAAATTTCAGCCAGAAGTTGAGGGCTCTCAAAATTGTTCCCAGGTGTCTTAAGAAATGATTTGGCTATAGAACGAACTGCTGTGGTTGTTGTGTTTTCTCTAAGTTCTGGTTCCTTTTTTTGTTCTGTAGCTACTGCTGATTCCTGTCCGTCTCACTGTACTGTAACAAATTAGCAAATAATAATAATAATTATTCAATTATTATTAAGAAATGAAAACATGAGTAAATAATCAAACTTTTTATTTGATTCACATAAAGATGTCATTCTGGGTGGGTATATATGTTAAGAACTGAACAGCACAGTTGAAAAATAAATGGCAAATAGAAACTGGATGGTCTTCAGAGATAGGGGTTAGGGGTTGAGGGTAGCTGAAGGATGGGACTAAAAACAAAACAAAAGATAACTAAATAAAATATACTGCGTCTGTATAATGTATATACTGTAGTATGTACAGGGCATTCGGAAAAGTATTCAGACCCCTTGACTTTTTACACATTTTGTTACGTTTCAGACATTCTACAATGGATTACATTTATTTTTTCCCCCTCATCAATTCACACACAATACCCGATAATGACATCACAATACCACATAATGACATCACAATACCCGATAATGACATCACAATACCACACAATGACATCACAATACCCGATAATGACATCACAATACCCCATAATAACATAGCAAAAAAAAAATTGGGGGGGAAATGTTTGCAAATTTACTACAAATGAAAACTGAAATATCACATTTACAGAAATATTCAGACCCTTTACTCAGTAATTTGTTGAAGCACCTTTGGCAGAGATTACAGCCTTGAGTCTTCTTGGGTATGACGCTACAAGCTTGGCACACCTGTATTCACAGGTGGCGGAGATCTTTGTGGGCTATACTCAGCCTTGTCTCAGGATGGTAAGTTGGTGGTTGAAGATATCCCTCTAGTGGTGTGGGGGCTGTGCTTTGGCAAAGTGGGTGGGGTTATATCCTTCCTGTTTGGCCCTGTCCGGGGGTGTCCTCGGATGGGGCCACAGTGTCTCCTGACCCCTCCTGTCTCAGCCTCCAGTATTTATGCTGCAGTAGTTTATGTGTCGGGGGGCTGGGGTCAGTTTGTTATATCTGGAGTACTTCTCCTGTCCTATTCGGTGTCCTGTGTGAATCTAAGTGTGCGTTCTCTAATTCTCTCCTTCTCTCTTTCTTTCTCTCTCTCGGAGGACCTGAGCCCTAGGACCATGCCCCAGGACTACCTGACATGATGACTCCTTGCTGTCCCCAGTCCACCTGGCCATGCTGCTGTTCCAGTTTCAACTGACCTGAGCCCTAGGACCATGCCCCAGGACTACCTGACATGATGACTCCTTGCTGTCCCCAGTCTACCTGGCCATGCTGCTGCTCCAGTTTCAACTTCCACCTGACTGTGCTGCTGCTCTAGTTTCAACTGTTCTGCCTTATTATTATTCGACCATGCTGGTCATTTATGAACATTGAACATCTTGACCATGTTCTGTTATAATCTCCACCCGGCACAGCCAGAAGAGGACTGGCCACCCCACATAGCCTGGTTCCTCTCTAGGTTTCTTCCTAGGTATTGGCCTTTCTAGGGAGTTTTTCCTAGCCACCGTGCTTCTCCACCTGCATTGCTTGCTGTTTGGGGTTTTAGGCTGGGTTTCTGTACAGCACTTTGAGATATCAGCTGATGTACGAAGGGCTATATAAATAAATTTGATTTGATTTGATTTGATTATTTGGGGAGTTTCTCCCATTCTTTTCTGCAGATCCTCTCAAGCACTGTCAGGTTGGATGGGGAGTGTCGCTGAACATTTATTTTCAGGTCTTTCCAGAGATGTTCGATTGGGTTCATGGCTCTGGCTGGGCCATTCAAGGACATTCAAAGACTTGTCCCGAAGCCACTCCTGCATTGTTTCAGCTGTGTGCTTAGGGTCGTTGTCCTGTTGGAAGGTGAACCTTTGCCCCAGTCTGAGATCCTGAGCTCTCTGGAGCAGGTTTTCATCAACAATCTCTCTTTACTTTGCTCCGTTTAAACAATTAAAATAAAATAAAACAAGGCTGTAACGTAACAAAATGTGGAAAAAGTCAAGGGGCCTGAATACTTTCTGAATGTGCTGTATAAGCTGGAAGTAGAAGCCTAAGTGTTGTTGTCCACTAGTTAACTTCAATTAGGCGGGGTGGTAGTCGGGTTAGGGGGAAAATAACAAAGGAAAATATATTTAAAAAATATATATATATTTTATATATACATTTACCAACAAAAAAAAAATATATATATGGGGGGATTGGAAATGATGCAGGCAATTACATTTATGGAAGCTACAACCTATCTGAAATATTAAAGCTGATTCAGTGTTTCCTTGTACGTGTATCTTTGAAGGTAGCTGTTGGATGTTTCAAAGACAATCTAGAATGCTTTTTCAGCTGGTAGTTTTAAACATGTCTCATAGTCTGGTTGAACATGGTATTTATCTCCCGTATAGATGTTACATTATCTATACAATTATAACAAGCTAATATGTCTATGGCTTGTGTCCCAAATGATATCTGAGTCCCTGTGTAGTGCCGTAATGTTGACCGGAGAACTACGGGCCCTGGTCAGATGTCATTTGGGACACAGCCCATGTTAGTAACGCAAACATGCAAGTTACACAGATTACAGCAGCGTATCAATACTATACACAGTATATAAACTCACACAAGGTATTTCAGTACCTCCTGTAGCTTAGTCTCAAAGTTACATATGAGTTTTTAAGGGAACTAGAAGTTTCCGCAGTCAACCCGAGCTTTAGTAGGATCAATCTCTCAAGATATACACCGTGTCATGCTTATAGATGTGATACAGTCAAATATTCACCCTTGCATGATTCACAATTTCTTCTAAAACAAGTTGAACTTGAAAAAAACTTTTGGTGTTTATACATGCATTGTTTGATTTACCTATGATCAAAAATGAAATGGAGAATTTTCAATTAAAAGTAAAAAAATGACCTGAACTAAATTATATAAATTAGGCAGTCATTCTGGTTAAATGTAATGTTTCTCACCTGTGGTAAGTAGCAGGAGACTACAGGGTATAAATAGTCATTCAACCAGTTTTGAAAATAAGAAACGGAACATTCTGCTCCATTGTAAAGTGCAAGGGTGCTAATATATTTGACAGCATCTGTAACAATAATAATATCAGCACTAACGAAGCCTGGCGTGGAATACGTTATTTCCTGTTATCAGAGTGAAATAAATGGACGACTCCATGGTCCTGGTTAGGGTTTCTGAGGGGATCCATGGTCCTGGTTAGGGTTTCTGAGGGGATCCATGGTCCTGGTTAGGGTTTCTGAGGGGATCCATGGTCCTGGTTAGAGTTTCTGAGGAGATCCATGGTCCTGGTTAGAGTTTCTGAGGAGACCCATGGTCCTGGTTAGAGTTTCTGAGGAGACCCATGGTCCTGGTTAGAGTTTCTGAGGAGATCCATGGTCCTGGTTAGAGTTTCTGAGGGGATCCATGGTCCTGGTTAGAGTTTCTGAGGGGATCCATGGTCCTGGTTAGGTTTTTAAAATTCCAATAATTTTCCAAAAGTTCCAGTAACTTTGCCAAAATTACCAGTTTTTTCCCAAAATTCTGGTAAGTGGATTCCAAATGACCTGATTATTCCTGCCTGATTAGGGGATTCCAACCAGGATTTGGGTAAAATTACCAGAATTTTGCCTAGTGAACAGTAATCTGGTTTAAACTAGACGTGGCTTTGGTGAGTTAAGACTGAGTGAACATAACTAGTACATTTTTAAACAAGGGAAAACATTTTGTAAAGTCCTGGCATTCATAACTTGAGACATTATTCGTTAAGACATGTGTTGGAATACAATAGATACAATAGGTACATAATATGCTTTCTATTGAATACGTATAGCATCCATAATTACAGGTCACAGCATGTAGTTCTGGTATTCGTTCTACAGGAAGAAAAGATCAACTTTATATTAATGGACACCATCCCTCCATTTCAAGTCTGTTTATAAAGCCACTTCCAAAGCAGCGGTTAGTCATTAGTGGTTAGCCAGTCTCACTGTATCTCTGGATGAGCACAGATCAACACCAGGGGTGCGTTCAACCAGGCGAACAGTTTGTGATTGTTAGCTAACAGAAGCTAACACATTCTATATGATTTGTGTAAGCAACAAAAATTTGCTAGCAGTCTGAAAAGATGTGGAGTGATGGAGCACAGAGCCACACCAGGAGAAGTAGAGGATCACAGATCTACACCAGGAGTAGTAGAGGAGCACAGAGCCACATCAGGAGTAGTAGAGGAGCACAGAGCCACACCAGGAGTAGTAGAGGAGCACAGAGCCACACCAGGAGAAGTAGAGGATCACAGATCTACACCAGGAGTAGTAGAGGAGCACAGAGCCACATCAGGAGTAGTAGAGGAGCACAGAGCCACACCAGGAGTAGTAGAGGAGCACAGATCTACACCAGGAGTAGTAGAGGAGCACAGATCTACACCAGGAGTAGTAGAGGAGCACAGAGCCACACCAGGAGTAGTAGAGGAGCACAGATCTACACCAGGAGTAGTAGAGGAGCACAGAGCCACACCAGGAGTAGTAGAGGAGCACAGAGCCACACCAGGAGTAGTAGAGGAGCACAGAGCCACACCAGGAGTAGTAGAGGAGCACAGAGCCACACCAGGAGTAGTAGAGGAGCACAGAGCCACACCAGGAGTAGTAGAGGAGCACAGAGCCACACCAGGAGTAGTAGAGGAGCACAGAGCCACACCAGGAGTAGTAGAGGAGCACAGATCTACACCAAGAGGAGTAAAGGAAACAGAGGAACAAAGTCTTTGTGCTTATGCATCCTGGTAAAACTTCCGAGGTTGCAGTCCATCCACTCAGATGAACATTCTGTGTATAGGTCTTTCAGCTCCAATGCCAGAGTTCTTCCCTGGATCTGACATTCCTGATTATGCAGGCCAGACAAATGACCTTTAAGTCCTAGATGTCTCTGCCTTACAGCTAACCAGTCCTCCTTCAGGTCAGCTTGTTGGGGTTGTGGACAAAAAAAAAGTAGTAGTTGTCATTACATTAAAGTGGTAGTTGTCATTACATTAAAGTAGTAGTTGTCATTACGTCAGCTGGCTATAGGTCGGTTACAGGAAATGCTCACTACCACATATATCTGTGGAAATATATGCTGGTCTGCTATATATTAGACATCTTGGGAGGAAGTTTTGTTTTTCACGTTTCTTTCTGGAGGTATGCAATTCCTCTAGCAGATATCATCAGCTGCATAACAAGGCATTCAGTCCAGCAACAGGTGCTATATGAAAAATCTAATATATCAGAAGAAATGTATGTACACTGTTCCGCCACATATCATTAAAAAGCCAAGGGTTTCCAGTTGTCTCTCTGTAGATATGTTGTTCCTTGCTGTATCAGGTATCAGTCTGTAGTTGTTGCTGAAGCAGGTATCAAATTGTAGTTGAACTGTGGTTGTTGCTGTATCAGGAATCAGTCTGTAGTTGATGCTGTAGCAGGTATCAGTCTGTAGTTGAACTGTAGTTGTTACTGTATCAGGAATCAGTCTGTAGTTGATGCTGTAGCAGGAATCAGTCTGTAGTTGATGCTGTAGCAGGTATCAGTCTGTAGTTGAACTGTAGTTGTTGCTGAAAGCAGACATCAGTCTGTAGTTGTTGCTGTAGCAGGTATCAGTCTGTAGTTGAACTGTAGTTGTTGCTGTAGCAGGTATCAGTCTGTAGCTGATGCTGTAGCAGGTATCAGTCTGTAGCTGATTCTGTAGCATGTATCAGTCTGTAGTTGTTGCTGTAGCAGGTATCAGTCTGTAGTTGTTGCTGAAAGCAGGTATTAGTCTGTAGTTGTTGCTGTAACAGGTATCAGTCTGTGGTTGTTGCTGTAGCAAGTATTAGTCTGTAGTTGAACTGTAGTTGTTGTTGTAGCAGGTATCAGTCTGTAGTTGTTGCTGTTGCTGTAACAGGTATCAGTCTGTAATTGTTGCTGTAGCAGGTTTCAGTCTGTAGTTGAACTGTAGTTGTTGCTGTAGCAGGTAACAGTCTGTAGTTGTTGCTGTATCATGTATCAGTCTGTAGTTGATGCTGTAGCAGGTTTCAGTCTGTAGTTGAACTGTAGGTGTTGCTGTAGCAGGTCTCAGTCTGTAGTTGTTGCTGTAGCAGGTAACAGTCTGTAGTTGAACTGTAGTTGTTGCTGTAGCAGGTATCAGTCTGTAGTTGTTGCTGAAGCAGGTATCAATTTGTAGTTGAACTGTAGTTGTTGCTGTAACAGGTATCAGTCTGTAGTTGTTGCTGTATCATGTATCAGTCTGTGTTGATGCTGTAGCAGGTATCAGTCTGTAGTTGTTGCTGAAAGCAGGTATTAGTCTGTAGTTGTTGCTGTAACAGGTATCAGTCTGTAGTTGTTGCTGTAGCAAGTATTAGTCTGTAATTGAACTGTAGTTGTTGTTGTAGCAGGTATCAGTCTGTAGTTGTTGCTGTTGCTGTAACAGGTATCAGTCTGTAATTGTTGCTGTAGCATGTTTCAGTCTGTAGTTGAACTGTAGTTGTTGCTGTAGCAGGTAACAGTCTGTAGTTGTTGCTGTATCATGTATCAGTCTGTAGTTGATGCTGTAGCAGGTTTCAGTCTGTAGTTGAACTGTAGGTGTTGCTGTAGCAGGTCTCAGTCTGTAGTTGTTGCTGTAGCAGGTAACAGTCTGTAGTTGTTGCTGTATCATGTATCAGTCTGTAGTTGATGCTGTAGCAGGTATCAGTCTGTAGTTATGTTGTTCCTTTGACTGATAGTCTGTAGTTTAACTGTAGTTGTTGCTGAAAGCAGATATCAGTCTGCAGTTGTTGCTGTAGCAGGTATCAGTCTGTAGTTGAACTGTGTTGTTGCTGTATCAGGTATCAGTCTGTAGTTGTTGCTGTATCATGTATCAGTCTGAAGTTGATGCTCTAACAGGTATCAGTCTGTAGCTGTTGCTGTAGCAAGTATCAGTCTGTAGTTGAACTGTAGCAGGTTTCAGTCTGTAGTTGTTTCTGTATCAGGTATTAGTCTGTAGTTGTTGCTGTAGCAGGTATCAGTCTGTCCTGGTTGCTGTATCAGGGATCAGTCTGTAGTTTTTTCTGTATCAGGTACCAGTCTGTAGTTTTTTCTGTATCAGGTATCAGTCTGTAGTTTAACTGTAGTTGTTTCTGTGTCAGGTATCAGTCTGTAGTTAACTGTAGTTGTTGCTGTATCAGGTATGAGTCTGTAGTTGTTGCTGAAGCAGGTATCAGTCTGTAGTTGTTGCTGTAGCAGGTATCAGTCTGTAGTTAACTGTAGTTGTTGCTGTATCAGGTATCAGTCTGTAGTTGTTTCTGTATCAGGTATCAGTCTGTAGTTGTAGCTGTATCAGGTATCAGTCTGTAGTTGTTTCTGTATCAGGTATCAGTCTGTAGTTGTTTCTGTAGCAGGTATCAGTCTGTAGTTGTTTCTGTATCAGGTATCAGTCTGTAGTTGTTGCTGTATCAGGTATCAGTCTGTAGTTGTTTCTGTATCAGGTATCAGTCTGTAGTTGTTTCTGTATCTGGTATCAGTCTGTAGTTGTTGCTGTATCAGGTATCAGTCTGTAGTTTAACTGGAGTTGTTACTGTAACAGGTATCAGTCTGTAGTTGTTGCTGTAGCAGGTATAAGTCTGTAGTTGTTGCTGTAGCAGGTATAAGTCTGTAGTTGAACTGTAGTTGTTTCTGTATCAGGTATCAGTCTGTAGTTAACTGTAGTTGTTGCTGTATCAGGTATCAGTCTGTAGTTGTTGCTGTAGCAGGTATCAGTCTGTAGTTGTTGCTGTAGCAGGTATCAGTCTGTAGTTGAACTGTAGTTGTTGCTGTAACAGGTATCAGTCTGTAGTGGTTTCTGTATCAGGTATCAATCTGTAGATGTTGCTGTAGCAGGTATCAGTCTGTAGTTGTTGCTGTAGCAGGTATCGGTCTGTAGTTATTGCTGTAACATGTATCAGTCTGTAGTTGAACTGTAGTTGTTGCCTTAGCAGGTATCAGTCTGTAGTTGTTGCTGCAGCAGGTATCAGTCTGTAGTTGTTTCTGTAGCAGGTATCAGTCTGTAGTTGTTGCTGTAACTGGTATCAGTCTGTAGTTGTTGCTGTAGCGGGTATCATTCTGTAGTTGTTGCTGTAGCAGCTACCTGTCTGTAGTTGAACTGTTGTTGTTGCTGTAGCAGGTTTCAGTCTCTAGTTGAACTCTAGTTGTTGCTGTAGCAGGTATCAGTCTGTAGTTGTTGCTGTATCAGGTAACAGTCTGTAGTTGAACTGTAGTTGTTGCCGTAGCAGGTATCAGTCTGTAGTTGTTGCTGTAGCAGGTATCAGTCTGTAGTTGAACTGTAGTGGTTGCCGTAGCAGGTATCAGTCTGTAGTTGTTGCTGTAGCAGGTATCAGTCTGTAGTTGAACTGTTGCTGTAGCAGGTATCAATCTGTAGTTGTTGCTTTAGCAGGTATCAGTGTGTAGTTGTAGCTGTATCAGGTATCAGTCTGTAGTTGTTGCTGTAACAGGTATCAGTTTGTAGTTGTTGCTGTAGCAGGTATCAGTCTGTAGTTGAACTGTAGTTGTTGCTGTAGTAGGTATCAGTCTGGAGTTGTTGCTGTAGCAGGTATCAGTCGTTGTACTCGGGTTGAAGATGTGTTAGGGCAGGTAGACACAGGACATGTGTTTCTCCTGTTCAGGTGACTACCGTAACCTCTGCCTGGGGAGAGGAAAGACAGAATAGTCATTTACAGTCTGTAATCATATAGTCTCTAGCTCTCCTAAATATGATAGTATCTTGCTGTCCTGGATATAATAGTCTCTAGATGTTCTGGATAGAATAGTCTCTAGCTGTCCTGGATGGAATCGTTTCTAGCTGTCCTGGATAGAATAGTCTCCAGCTGTCTGGGATAGAATAGTCTCTAGCTGTCTGGGATAGAATTGTTTCTAGCTGTCCTGGATATAATAGTCTCTATTATCTAAATGTCCTGGATAGAATAGTCTCTAGCTGTCTGGGATAGAATAGTCTCTATCTGTCCTGGATAGAATAGTCTCTATTATCTAGCTGTCTGAGATAGAATAGTCTCTAGCTGTCTGGGATAGAATAGTCTCTAGCTGTCTGGGATAGAATAGTCTCTAGCTGTCCTGGATAGAATAGTCTCTACCTGTCCTGGATAGAATAGTCTCTAGATGTCCTGGAAAAAATAGTCTCTAGATGTCTGGGATAGAATGGTCTCTAGCTGTCTGGGATAGAATAGTCTCTAGCTGGTTGGGATAGAATAGTCTCTAGCTGTCTGGGATAGAATAGTCTCTAGCTGGTTGGGATAGAATAGCCTCTAGTTGTCTGGGATAGAATAGTCTCTACCTGTCCTGGATAGAATAGTCTCTAGCTGTCCTGGATAGAATAGTCTCTACCTGTCCTGGATAGAATAGTCTCTAGCTGGTTGGGATAGAATAGTCTCTAGTTGTCTGGGATAGAATAGTCTCTAGATGTCTGGGATAGAATAGTCTCTAGCTGTCCTGGATAGAATAGTCTCTAGTTGTCTGGGATAGAATAGCCTCCAACATCTTTGACTGAGTTGAGTTAACTGCCAGAGGCAGGGCAAGGGAGGAGAATGCACAACAAGCCTCTGCAGTATGTCTCAGCAGGCGTCGTGTTGGACAGATAAGACAGGGTAGAAGATAGATCTACTTACTGACAGCATAATCAAAGAGCTAATCCTGTCTCTAAAGCATTCACATGTTGGCTAATCAGTTAATATCCAAGTGTATGAAATTGAAAGGTAACATTGGATATGTGAATCCGCTGACCTGATGGGGCCTAAACCATCTAATATATAGCTGATGTGGTAGGACCTAGACCTGTCAGCTTTAGCTGATGTTTGAAGACAATTTTGTAAATCTGTCATTTAAATCTGATAAAAGCCACATAAGTGTCTATGTGTGTGTGTGTGCATGCGTTAAATCAATTGGCGAAGGAAAACGACATTCTAAAGTCTGCTATTCTCATTGAAACAGGCCTTGGTTGAGTGTGTGATCTGAATATCAATACAGTGGAGTAGTACTTAGTCCCAAACTCTTCATTACAGCCACAGAGGAATACCAAATAAGAAATTATATCAAAACATGACTTGTCTGTGGTGTGTGTGTGTGTGGTGTGTGTGTGGTGTGTGTGTGTGTGTGTGTGTGTGTGTGGTGTGTGTGTGTGTGTGTGTGTGTGTGGTGTGTGTGTGTGTGTGTGTGTGGTGTGTGGTGTGTGTGTGGTGTGTGTGTGTGTGTGTGTGTGTGTGTGTGTGTGTGTGGTGTGTGTGTGGTGTGTGTGTGTGTGTGTGTGTGTGGTGTGTGTGTGTGTGTGTGTGTGTGTGGTGTGTGTGTGTGTGTGTGTGTGTGGTGTGTGTGTGTGTGTGTGTGTGTGTGTGTGTGTGTGTGGTGTGTGGTGTGTGTGTGTGTGTGGTGTGTGTGTGTGTGTGTGTGTGTGTGTGTGTGTGTGTGTGTGTGTGTGTGTGTGTGTGTGTGTGTGTGTGTGTGTGTGGTGTGTGTGTGTGTGTGTGTGTGTGTGTGTGTGTGTGTGTGTGTGTGTGTGTGTGTTGTGTGTGTGTGTGTGTGTGTGTGTGTGGTGTGTGTGTGTGTGTGTGTGTGTGTGTGTGTGTGTGTGTGGTGTGTGTGTGTGTGTGTGTGTGTGTGTGTGTGTGGTGTGTGTGTGTGTGTGTGTGGTGTGTGTGTGTGTGTGTGTGGTGTGTGTGTGTGTGTGTGTGTGTGTGTGTGTGTGTGTGTGTGTGTGTGTGGTGTGTGGTGTGTGTGTGTGTGTGGTGTGTGTGTGTGTGTGTGTGTGTGTGTGTGTGTGTGTGTGTGTGTGTGTGTGTGTGTGTGTGTGTGTGTGTGGTGTGTGTGGTGTGTGTGTGTGTGTGTGTGTGTGTGTGTGGTGTGTGTGTGTGTGTGTGTATGTGTGGTGTGTGTGTGTGTGGTGTGTGTGTGTGTGGTGTGTGGTGTGTGGTGTGTGTGTGTGGTGTGTGTGTGTGGTGTGTGTGTGTGGTGTGTGTGTGTGTGTGTGTGTGTGTGTGTGGTGTGTGTGTGTGGTGTGTGTGTGTGTGGTGTGTGGTGTGTGGTGTGTGGTGTGTGGTGTGTGGTGTGTGGTGTGTGGTGTGTGGTGTGTGTGTGTGGTGTGTGTGTGTGTGTGTGTGTGTGTGTGTGGTGTGTGTGTGTGTGGTGTGTGTGTGTGTGGTGTGTGGTGTGTGGTGTGTGTGTGTGGTGTGTGTGTGTGGTGTGTGTGTGTGGTGTGTGTGTGTGTCTGTGGTGTGTGTGTGTGTGTGTGTGGTGTGTGTGTGTGTGGTGTGTGGTGTGTGGTGTGTGGTGTGTGGTGTGTGGTGTGTGGTGTGTGTGTGTGTGTGTGGTGTGTGGTGTGTGGTGTGTGGTGTGTGGTGTGTGTGTGTGTGTGTACCAACCTGTCAATGCAGAATCTGCTGCACTCTATGTCCGTCTGCTCTGCACACACACAGCGCTGTGATTCCTTCCCTCCTCCTCCTCCTCCTCCTCCTCCTCCTCCTCCTCCTCCTCCTCCTCCTCCTCCTCCCCCTCCTCTCTCACTGGAGCGACGTACACGCTGGGAGCTTCTGTAGCTGGACATACCGTACGGCACTGTACGCCTACACAAACACACACAGGCAAATCATTAGCATAGGGGTGGCAGGTAGCCTGGCAGTAATGTAGCTGTTAGAGCATTGGGACGGTAACCCAAAAGGTTGCTTGTTTGAATCCCCAAGGTGGAAAATTCTGCTGTTCTGCCACTGAGCAAGGCACTTAACAACTTCTCTCTGAGTGACGATGACATCGCTTAAGGCAGCCTTCTGCATCTCTCTGATTCAGTTTCAATTGAAAGCATTCAGACTAGGTTCCCCATGTACCATATCGTACATATCAATAGGTTCCCCATGTACCATATCGTACATATCAATAGGTTCCCCATGTACCATATCGTACATATCAATATATCAATATGTTCCCCATGTACCATGTCGTAGGTATCAATAGGTTCCCCATGTACCATATCGTACATATCAATAGGTTCCACATGTACCATACCGTACATATCAATAGGTTCCCCATGTACCATATCGTACATATCAATAGGTTCCCATGTACCATATCGTACATATCAATAGGTTCCCCATGTACCATATCGTATGTATCAATAGGTTCCCCATGTACCATATATAGATGTTCTGAAAGAGCTGCAAAATCTGGACCCCTACAAATCAGCCGGGCTAGACAATCTGGACCCTTTCTTTCTAAAATTATCTGCCGAAATTGTTGCCACCCCTATTACTAGCCTGTTCAACCTCTCTTTCGTGTCGTCTGAGATTCCCAAAGATTGGAAAGCAGCTGCGGTCATCCCCCTCTTCAAAGGGGGGGACACTCTTGACCCAAACTGCTACAGACCTATATCTATCCTACCGTGCCTTTCTAAGGTCTTCGAAAGCCAAGTCAACAAACAGATTACCGACCATTTCGAATCTCACCATACCTTCTCTGCTATGCAATCTGGTTTCAGAGCTGGTCATGGGTGCACCTCAGCCACGCTCAAGGTCCTAAACGATATCTTAACCGCCATCGATAAGAAACATTACTGTGCAGCCGTATTCATTGATCTGGCCAAGGCTTTCGACTCTGTCAATCACCATATCCTCATCGGCAGACTCGACAGCCTTGGTTTCTCAAATGATTGCCTCGCCTGGTTCACCAACTACTTCTCTGATAGAGTTCAGTGTGTCAAATCGGAGGGTCTGCTGTCCGGACCTCTGGCAGTCTCTATGGGGGTGCCACAGGGTTCAATTCTTGGACCGACTCTCTTCTCTGTATACATCAATGAGGTCGCTCTTGCTGCTGGTGAGTCCCTGATCCACCTCTACGCAGACGACACCATTCTGTATACTTCCGGCCCTTCTTTGGACACTGTGTTAACAACACTCCAGGCAAGCTTCAATGCCATACAACTCTCCTTCCGTGGCCTCCAATTGCTCTTAAATACAAGTAAAACTAAATGCATGCTCTTCAACCGATCGCTACCTGCACCTACCTGCCTGTCCAACATCACTACTCTGGACGGCTCTGACTTAGAATACGTGGACAACTACAAATACTTAGGTGTCTGGTTAGATTGTAAACTCTCCTTCCAGACCCATATCAAACATCTCCAATCCAAAGTTAAATCTAGAATTGGCTTCCTATTTCGCAACAAAGCATCCTTCACTCATGCTGCCAAACATACCCTTGTAAAACTGACCATCCTACCAATCCTCGACTTTGGCGATGTCATTTACAAAATAGCCTCCAATACCCTACTCAACAAATTGGATGCAGTCTATCACAGTGCAATCCGTTTTAGCACCAAAGCCCCATATACTACCCACCATTGCGACCTGTACGCTCTCGTTGGCTGGCCCTCGCTTCATACTCGTCGCCAAACCCACTGGCTCCATGTCATCTACAAGACCCTGCTAGGTAAAGTCCCCCCTTATCTCAGCTCGCTGGTCACCATAGCATCTCCCACCTGTAGCACACGCTCCAGCAGGTATATCTCTCTAGTCACCCCCAAAACCAATTCTTTCTTTGGCCGCCTCTCCTTCCAGTTCTCTGCTGCCAATGACTGGAACGAACTACAAAAATCTCTGAAACTGGAAACACTTATCTCCCTCACTAGCTTTAAGCACCAACTGTCAGAGCAGCTCACAGATTACTGCACCTGTACATAGCCCACCTATAATTTAGCCCAAACAACTACCTCTTTCCCAACTGTATTTCATTTTTATTTATTTATTTATTTTGCTCCTTTGCACCCCATTATTTTTTATTTCTACTTTGCACATTCTTCCATTGCAAAACTACCATTCCAGTATTTTACTTGCTATATTGTATTTACTTTGCCATCATGGCCTTTTTTGCCTTTACCTCCCTTCTCACCTCATTTGCTCACATTGTATATAGACTTGTTTATACTGCATTATTGACTGTATGTTTGTTTTTACTCCATGTGTAACTCTGTGTCGTTTTATCTGTCGAACTGCTTTGCTTTATCTTGGCCAGGTCGCAATTGTAAATGAGAACTTGTTCTCAACTTGCCTACCTGGTTAAATAAAGGTGAAAAAAAAATAATAATAATAATAATATCGTACATATCAATAGGTTCCCCATGTACCATATCGTACATATCAATAGGTTCCCCGTGTACCATATCGTACATACCAATAGGTTCCCCATGTACCATATCGCACATATCAATAGGTTTCCCATGTACCATATCGTACATATCAATAGGTTCCCCATGTACCATATGTACATATCAATAGGTTCCCCATGTACCATATCGTACATATCAATAGTTTCCTCTTCCAATTGAACAGCTTTATTTCATTGCAAATCTATTTTTAAATCAATATTAGTATATCTAGAATATCTACAACACACAGGTGGGGGAGAAGAGGAGGAGGGAGAGAGGGTGAAGGAGAAGAGGAGGGAGAGAGTGTGGAGGAGGAGGAGAGGAGGAGGGAGAGACGGTGGAGGAGAGGAGGAGAGGAAGGAGGGAGAGAGGATGGAGGAGCAGAGGAGGGAGAGGAGGAGGAGGGAGAGAGGGTGGAGGAGGGAGAAGAGGAGGGAGAGGAGGGGGATGGAGAGGGAGAGGAGGAGAGAGAGAGGATTGATGAGAGGAGGAGAACGGAGAGCGAGAAGAGGGAGAGAGGGTGAAGGAGGAGGAGAGGAGGAGTGAGAGAGGCTGGAGCAGGAGAGTAAGATGGTGGAGGTTGGAGGTAGAGAGGTGGAGGACGACGAGTAGGAGGGTGGAGGAGGTTGGAGGTAGAGAGGTGGAGGACGACGAGTAGGAGGGTGGAAGAGGTTGGAGGTAGAGAGTAAAATGCTTCCCAAGTGGCACCCTATTCCCTATATACCTGCACTACTTTTGACCAGAGCCCCATGGCTACTTTAATGAATAGGGTGTCATTAGGGACAAAACCTCTCTGCTTGCTGTACTTCACGTTACAGTCTCAATTTCAATTTAATTAAATTCAAAGGGCTTTATTGACAGGTGAAACATATTTTACATTACCAAAGCAAGTGAAATAGATAATTTAAAAAAGTGAAATAAACAATCAAAAATGATCAGTAAACATTACACAAAGAGACATTTCATATGTTATGTTGTGTTTTTGTGTTTTTAAAGATGTGCAAATAGTTCAAGCATGAAACGAAAATAAATAAACATAAAGATGGGTTGTATTTACAATGGTGTTGTTCTTCAGTGGTTGCCCTTTTTTGTGGCAACAGGTCACACATCTTACTGCTGTGATGGAGTGCTAGTATTTATCAACATTGGGTTTGTTTTCGAATTCTTTGTGGGTCTGTGTAATCTCAGGGAAATATGTGTCTCTAATATGGTCATACATTTGGCAGGAGGTCAGGAAGTGCAGCTCAGTTTCCACCTCATTTTGTGGGCAGTGAGCACATAGCCTGTCTTCTCTTGAGAGCCATGTCTGCCTACGGCGGCCTTTCTCGATAGCAAGGCTATGCTCACTGAGTCTGTACATAGTCAAAGCTTTCCTTAAGTTTGGGTCAGTCACAGTGGTCAGGTATTCTGCCACTGTGCATTCTCTGATTAGGGCCAAATAGCATTCTAGTTTGCTCAGTTTTTTGGTAAATTCTTTATAATGTGTCAAGTAATTTAATGATCTTTTTGTTTTCTCATGATTTGGTTGGGTGTAATTGTGTTGCTGTCCTGGGGCACTGTGGGGTGTGTTTGTGTTTGTGAACAGAGCCCCAGGACCAGCTTGCTTAGGGGACTCTTCTCTAGGTTCATCTCTCTGTAGGTGATGGCTTTGTTATGGAAGGTTTGGGAATCGCTTCTTTTTAGGTGGTTGTAGAATTTAGTCTCTCTTCTGGATGTTGTTCATTAGCGGGTATCGGTCTAATTCTGATATGCATTATTTGGTGTTTTAGGTTGTACACAGAGGATGTTTTTGCAGAATTCTGCATGCAGAGTCTCAATTTGGTGTTTGTCCCATTTTGTGAATTCTTGGTTGGTGAGCGGACCCCAGACCTCATAACCATGAAGGGCAATAGGTTCTATAAATGATTCAAGTATTTTTAGCCAGATCCTAATTGGGATGTCAAATTTTATGTTCCTTTTGATGGCGTAGAAGGCCTTTCTTGCCTTGTCTTTCAGATCGATCACAGCTTTCTGGAAGTTACCTGTGGCGCTGATGTTAAGGCCGAGGTAGGTATAGTTTGTTGTGTGCTTTAGGGCAACGGTGTCTAGGTGGAATTTGTATATGTGGTCCTGGCGACTGGACCATTTTTGGAACACTATTATTTTTGTCTTACTTATTTACTGCCAGGTCCCAGGTCTGACAGAATCTGTGTAGAATATCTAGGTGCTGCTGTAGGCCCTCCTTGGTTGGGGACAGAAGCAGCAGATCAGCAAACAATAGACATTTGTCTTCAGATTCTAGTAGGGTGAGGCTGGGTGCTGCAGACTCTTCTAGTGACCTTGCCAATTAGTTGATATAAATGTTGAAGAGTGGGGCTCAAACTGCATCCCTGTCTCACCCCACGGCCCTCTGGGAAGAAACATGTAACCAAACACTTGTTGTTTGTGTACATGGATTTTATCATGTCATATGTTTTTCCCCCACACCGCTTTGCATTGATTTCTTATAGCCCTCATGTCTAATTGGTTCAAAGCTTCTTCTTCTTATAGCCCTCATGTCAAATTGGTTCAAAGCTTCTTCTTCTTATAGCCCTCATGTCAAATTGGTTCAAAGCTTCTTCTTCTTATAGCCCTCATGTCAAATTGGTTCAAAGCTTCTTCTTCTTATAGCCCTCATGTCAAATTGGTTCAAAGCTTCTTCTTCTTATAGCCCTCATGTCAAATTGGTTCAAAGCTTCTTCTTCTTATAGCCCTCATGTCTAATTGGTTCAAAGCTTCTTCTTCTTATAGCCCTCATGTCTAATTGGTTCAAAGCTTCTTCTTCTTATAGCCCTCATGTCTAATTGGTTCAAAGCTTCTTCTTCATATAGCCCTCATGCCAAATTGGTTCAAAGCTTCTTCTTCTTATAGCCCTCATGTCTAATTGGTTCAAAGCTTCTTCTTCTTATAGCCCTCATGTCAAATTGGTTCAAAGCTTCTTCTTCTTATAGCCCTCATGTCAAATTAGTTCAAAGCTTCTTCTTCTTATAGCCCTCATGTCTAATTGGTTCAAAGCTTCTTCTTCTTATAGCCCTCATGCCAAATTGGTTCAAAGCTTCTTCTTCTTATAGCCCTCATGTCAAATTGTTTCAAAGCTTCTTCTTCTTATAGCCCTCATGTCAAATTGGTTCAAAGCTTCTTCTTCTTATAGCCCTCATGTCAAATTGGTTCAAAGCTTCTTCTTCTTATAGCCCTCATGTCAAATTGGTTCAAAGCTTCTTCTTCTTATAGCCCTCATGTCAAATTGGTTCAAAGCTTCTTCTTCTTATAGCCCTCATGCCAAATTGGTTCAAAGCTTCTTCTTCATATAGCCCTCATGTCAAATTGGTTCAAAGCTTCTTCTTCTTATAGCCCTCATGCCAAATTGGTTCAAAGCTTCCCCTTTTTTTAAATCAACAAAAACACTTTGCCTTTTGTTTTCTGTTTGTTTGTTTGTCAATTAGGGTGAATACTTGGTCTGCCGTACGTTCATTTGGTTGTACATTGTTTTCACTAAAGAAATGTAGAAGTCCGCTGTTAATGATCATGCAGAGGATTTAACCCAAGGTTGCTGTTTATGTATATCCCACAGTAGTTATTGGGGGCAAAAAGATGGAAGCTGTTTTTTTTTCATACAACTCCACTTTGTGTTGTTTGTTTAGTGTGTTTCAATTTTCCCAGAAGTGGTTAGATTCTATGGATTCTTCAATTATATTGAACTGATTTCTGAAGTTCTATTTCTCTCTCTCTCTCTCTCTCTCTCTCTCTCTCTCTCTCTCTCTCTCTCTCTCTCTCTCTCTCTCTCTCTCTCTCTCTCTCTCGGAGCTGCAGGCTGGAATGTTGTGATCAAGTCAAGACATTGAGGAGAACTGTTTTTGTTTCACACTAAGAGATTAACAATTACAACATTTTTGGTGTAAGAAGTAAGAGCTGGCTGTCTGATCGGAAAAGTTTTTATTATTTATGAACGTCCTGTTCTGACAGTAGACACCCTATACCCTCTTTAGTGCATTGGATCTGGGTGGATCTGAATGGAGCTGAGAGGAGCTGAGCTGAGTGTAGCTGAGAGGAGCTGAGAGGGAGCTGAGTGGAGCTGAGAAGTGCTGAGCGGAGCTGAATGGATCTGAGAGGAGCTGAGTGGATCTGAATGGATCTGAGAGGAGCTGAGTGGAGCTGAGAAGTGCTGAGCGGAGCTGATTGGATCTGAGAGGAGCTGAATGGAGCTGAATGGATCTGAGAGGAACTGAGTGGAGCTGAGAAGTGCTGAGCGGAGCTGAATGGATCTGAGAGGAGCTGAGTGGAGCTGAATGGATCTGAGAGGAACTGAGTGGAGCTGAGAAGTGCTGAGCGGAGCTGAATGGATCTGAGAGAAGCTGAATGGATCTGAGAGGGGCTGAATGGATCTGAGAGGCGCTGAATGGAATTAAGTGGAGAGATGTGTAGAGAGGTGAAACTTTACATACCGTAGAATCATAGCATCATTCACCAAGTAATTTCCTGTCACGAACTCCTGTCACAAACTCGGATAACTCCTGCGCCACAACCTGTTGCGTCAGCATATTTTGTTCATAAGTGTTTGTGTCAACACCTGCTACCAATTAGCCAACTAGCTAGCTAGGTTTCAATGGAGACCGTTTCGCCTGGAATAGCTAACGTTTCCAGCGCTGTAGAAGCTGTGTTTATTACGCTCTTTTCCGGGACATTATTGACAATCCGGAGATCCAATGCGGCAATTGTTTGCTAGTGGAGGTTTACAGGAATGAGGTGGCTAGATGATTGTTGACTATAGGAAAAGGAGGACTGAGCACGCCCCCATTCTCATCGACAAGGCTGTAGTGGAGCAGGTTGAGAGCTTCAAGTACCTTGGTGTCCAAATCAACAACAAACTAACATGGTCCAAGAACAACAAGACAGTCATGAAAAGTGCATGACAAAACCTATTCCCCCTTTTTGGCATCCTCAAAAGGTTTTACAGCTGCACCATCGAGAGCATCCTGACGGGTTGCATCACTGCCTGGTATGGCAACTGCTCGGGCTCTGACCTCAAGGCACTGCAGAGGATAGTGCGTACGGCCCAGTACATCACTGGGGCCAAGCTTCCTGCCAATCCAGGACCTCTATACCAGGCGGTGTCAGAGGAAGGCGCTAAAGATTGTCAAAGACTCCAGCCACCCTAGTCATAGACTGTTCTCTCTGCTACCGCACGGCAAGCAGAACCGGTGCGCCAAGTCTAGGACCAAGAGGCTTCTAAAACAGCTTCTACCCCCAAGCCATAAAACTCCTGAACCTCTAATCAAATGGCTACCTAGACTTTTTGCATTGCCCCCCACCAGCCCCATCCTTTATGCCACTGGTACTCTGTTATTATCTATGCATAGTAATTTTAATAACTCTACATACATGTACATATTACCTCAATTGCCTCAACTAACCGGTGCCCCTGCACATTGACTCAGTACCGGTACCCCCTGTATATAGTCTCCACATTGACTCAGTACCGGTACCCCCCGTATATAGTCTCCACATTGACTCAGTACCGGTACCCCCTGAATATAGCCTCAACATTGACTCTGTACCAGTACCCCCTGTATATAGCCTCCACATTGACTCTGTACCGGTACCCCCTGTATATAGTCTCCACATTGACTCTGTACCGGTACCCCCTGTATATAGTCTCCACATTGACTCAGTACCGTTACCCCCTGTATATAGCCTCCACATTGACTCTGTACCAGTACCCCCTGAATATAGCCTCCACATTGACTCAGTACCGGTACCCCCTGAATATAGCCTCCACATTGACTCTGTACCAGTACCCCCTGTATATAGCCTCCACATTGACTCTGTACCGGTACCCCCTGTATATAGTCTCCACATTGACTCTGTACCGGTACCCCCTGTATATAGTCTCCACATTGACTCAGTACCGGTACCCCCTGTATATAGCCTCCACATTGACTCTGTACCAGTACCCCCTGAATATAGCCTCCACATTGACTCTGTACCAGTACCCCCTGAATATAGCCTCCACATTGACTCTGTACCAGTACCCCCTGTATATAGCCTCCACATTGACTCTGTACCGGTACCCCCTGTATATAGTCTCCACATTGACTCTGTACCGGTACCCCCTGTATAAAGTCTCCACATTGACTCTGTACCGGTACCCCCTGAATATAGCCCCCACATTGACTCTGTACCAGTACCCCCTGTATATAGCCTCCACATTGACTCTGTACCAGTACCCCCTGTATATAGCCCCCACATTGACTCTGTACCAGTACCCCCTGTATATAGCCTCCACATTGACTCTGTACCGGTACCCCCTGTATATAGCCTCCACATTGACTCTGTACCAGAACCCCCTGTATATAGCCTCCACATTGACTCTGTACCGGTACCCCCTGTATATAGCCCCCACATTGACTCTGTACCAGTACCCCCTGTATATAGCCTCCACATTGACTCTGTACCAGTACCCCCTGTATATAGCCCCCACATTGACTCTGTACCAGTACTCCCTGAATATAGCCTCCACACTGACTCTGTACCGGTACCCCCTGTATATAGTCTCCACATTGACTCTGTACAGGTACACCCTGAATATAGCATCCACATTGACTCTGTACCGGTACCCCCTGTATATAGCCTCCACATTGACTCTGTACCGGTACCCCCTGTATATAGCCTCCACATTGACTCTGTACTGGTACCCCCTGTATATAGCCTCCACATTGACTCTGTACTGGTACCCCCTGTATATAGCCTCCACATTGACTCTGTACTGGTACCCCTGTATATAGCCTCCACATTGACTCTGTACTGGTACCCCCTGTATATAGCCTCCACATTGACTCTGTACTGGTGCCCCCTGTATATAGTCTCCACATTGACTCTGTACTGGTGCCCCCTGTATATAGTCTCCACATTGACTCTGTACCGGTACCCCCCTGTATATAGCCTCCACATTGACTCTGTACTGGTACCCTGTATATAGCCTCCACATTGACTCTGTACTGGTACCCCCTGTATATAGCTTCCACATTGACTCTGTACCGGTACCCCCTGTATATAGCCTACACATTGACTCTGTACCGGTACCCCCTGTATATAGCCTCCACATTGACTCTGTACCGGTACCCCCTGAATATAGCTTCCACATTGACTCTGTACTGGTACCCCCTGTATATAGCTTCCACATTGACTCTGTACCGGTACCCCCTGTATATAGCCTACGCATTGACTCTGTACCGGTACCCCCTGTATATAGCCTACACATTGACTCTGTACCGGTACCCCCTGAATATAGCCTCCACATTGACTCTGTACCGGTACCCCCTGAATATAGCCTCCACATTGACTCTGTACTGGTACCCCTGTATATAGTCTCCACATTGACTCTGTACCGGTACCCCCTGTATATAGTCTCCACATTGACTCTGTACTGGTACCCCTGTATATAGCCTCCACATTGACTCTGTACCGGTACCCCCTGAATATAGCCTCCACATTGACTCTGTACTGGTACCCCCTGTATATAGCCTCCACATTGACTCTGTACCAGTACCCCCTGTATATAGCCTCCACATTGACTCTGTACCGGTACCCCCTGTATATAGCCTCCACATTGACTCTGTACCGGTACCCCCTGTATATAGCCTCCACATTGACTCTGTACTGGTACCCCCTGTATATAGCCTCCACATTGACTCTGTACCGGTACCCCCTGTATATAGCCTCCACATTGACTCTGTACCGGTACCCCCTGTATATAGTCTCCACATTGACTCTGTACCGTAATACCCTGTATATAGCCTCCACATTGACTCTGTACCGGTACCCTGTATATAGCCTCCACATTGACTCTGTACCGGTACCTTGTATATAGCCTCCACATTGACTCTGTACTGGTACCCCCTGTATATAGCCTACACATTGACTCTGTACCGGTACCCCCTGAATATAGCTTCCACATTGACTCTGTACTGGTACCCCCTGTATATAGCTTCCACATTGACTCTGTACCGGTACCCCCTGTATATAGCCTACACATTGACTCTGTACCGGTACCCCCTGTATATAGCCTCCACATTGACTCTGTACCGGTACCCCCTGTATATAGTCTCCACATTGACTCTGTACCGGTACCCCCTGTATATAGTCTCCACATTGACTCTGTACCGGTACCCCCTGAATATAGCCCCCACATTGACTCTGTACCAGTACCCCCTGTATATAGCCTCCAAATTGACTCTGTACCGGTACCCCCTGTATATAGCCTCCACATTGACTCTGTACCAGAACCCCCTGTATATAGCCTCCACATTGACTCTGTACCGGTACCCCCTGTATATAGCCCCCACATTGACTCTGTACCAGTACCCCCTGTATATAGCCTCCAAATTGACTCTGTACCGGTACCCCCTGTATATAGCCTCCACATTGACTCTGTACCAGAACCCCCTGTATATAGCCTCCACATTGACTCTGTACCGGTACCCCCTGTATATAGCCCCCACATTGACCCTGTACCAGTACCCCCTGTATATAGCCTCCACATTGACTCTGTACCAGTACCCCCTGTATATAGCCCCCACATTGACTCTGTACCAGTACCCCCTGAATATAGCCTCCACATTGACTCAGTACCGGTACCCCCTGAATATAGCCTCCACATTGACTCTGTACCAGTACCCCCTGTATATAGCCTCCACATTGACTCTGTACCGGTACCCCCTGTATATAGTCTCCACATTGACTCTGTACCGGTACCCCCTGTATATAGTCTCCACATTGACTCAGTACCGGTACCCCCTGTATATAGCCTCCACATTGACTCTGTACCAGTACCCCCTGAATATAGCCTCCACATTGACTCTGTACCAGTACCCCCTGAATATAGCCTCCACATTGACTCTGTACCAGTACCCCCTGTATATAGCCTCCACATTGACTCTGTACCGGTACCCCCTGTATATAGTCTCCACATTGACTCTGTACCGGTACCCCCTGTATAAAGTCTCCACATTGACTCTGTACCGGTACCCCCTGAATATAGCCCCCACATTGACTCTGTACCAGTACCCCCTGTATATAGCCTCCACATTGACTCTGTACCGGTACCCCCCTGTATATAGTCTCCACATTGACTCTGTACCGGTACCCCCTGAATATAGCCCCCACATTGACTCTGTACCAGTACCCCCTGTATATAGCCTCCAAATTGACTCTGTACCGGTACCCCCTGTATATAGCCTCCACATTGACTCTGTACCAGAACCCCCTGTATATAGCCTCCACATTGACTCTGTACCGGTACCCCCTGTATATAGCCCCCACATTGACTCTGTACCAGTACCCCCTGAATATAGCCTCCACATTGACTCTGTACCAGTACCCCCTGAATATAGCCTCCACATTGACTCTGTACCAGTACCCCCTGTATATAGCCTCCACATTGACTCTGTACCGGTACCCCCTGTATATAGTCTCCACATTGACTCTGTACCGGTACCCCCTGTATAAAGTCTCCACATTGACTCTGTACCGGTACCCCCTGAATATAGCCCCCACATTGACTCTGTACCAGTACCCCCTGTATATAGCCTCCACATTGACTCTGTACCAGTACCCCCTGTATATAGCCCCCACATTGACTCTGTACCAGTACCCCCTGTATATAGCCTCCACATTGACTCTGTACCGGTACCCCCTGTATATAGCCTCCACATTGACTCTGTACCAGAACCCCCTGTATATAGCCTCCACATTGACTCTGTACCGGTACCCCCTGTATATAGCCCCCACATTGACTCTGTACCAGTACCCCCTGTATATAGCCTCCACATTGACTCTGTACCAGTACCCCCTGTATATAGCCCCCACATTGACTCTGTACCAGTACCCCCTGAATATAGCCTCCACACTGACTCTGTACCGGTACCCCCTGTATATAGTCTCCACATTGACTCTGTACAGGTACACCCTGAATATAGCATCCACATTGACTCTGTACCGGTACCCCCTGTATATAGCCTCCACATTGACTCTGTACCGGTACCCCCTGTATATAGCCTCCACATTGACTCTGTACTGGTACCCCCTGTATATAGCCTCCACATTGACTCTGTACTGGTACCCCCTGTATATAGCCTCCACATTGACTCTGTACTGGTACCCCCTGTATATAGCCTCCACATTGACTCTGTACTGGTACCCCCTGTATATAGCCTCCACATTGACTCTGTACTGGTGCCCCCTGTATATAGTCTCCACATTGACTCTGTACTGGTGCCCCCTGTATATAGTCTCCACATTGACTCTGTACCGGTACCCCCTGTATATAGCCTCCACATTGACTCTGTACTGGTACCCTGTATATAGCCTCCACATTGACTCTGTACTGGTACCCCTGTATATAGCTTCCACATTGACTCTGTACCGGTACCCCCTGTATATAGCCTACACATTGACTCTGTACCGGTACCCCCTGTATATAGCCTCCACATTGACTCTGTACCGGTACCCCCTGAATATAGCTTCCACATTGACTCTGTACTGGTACCCCCTGTATATAGCTTCCACATTGACTCTGTACCGGTACCCCCTGTATATAGCCTACGCATTGACTCTGTACCGGTACCCCCTGTATATAGCCTACACATTGACTCTGTACCGGTACCCCCTGAATATAGCCTCCACATTGACTCTGTACCGGTACCCCCTGAATATAGCCTCCACATTGACTCTGTACTGGTACCCCTGTATATAGTCTCCACATTGACTCTGTACCGGTACCCCCTGTATATAGTCTCCACATTGACTCTGTACTGGTACCCCTGTATATAGCCTCCACATTGACTCTGTACCGGTACCCCCTGAATATAGCCTCCACATTGACTCTGTACTGGTACCCCCTGTATATAGCCTCCACATTGACTCTGTACCAGTACCCCCTGTATATAGCCTCCACATTGACTCTGTACCGGTACCCCCTGTATATAGCCTCCACATTGACTCTGTACCGGTACCCCCTGTATATAGCCTCCACATTGACTCTGTACTGGTACCCCCTGTATATAGCCTCCACATTGACTCTGTACCGGTACCCCCTGTATATAGCCTCCACATTGACTCTGTACCGGTACCCCCTGTATATAGTCTCCACATTGACTCTGTACCGTAATACCCTGTATATAGCCTCCACATTGACTCTGTACCGGTACCCTGTATATAGCCTCCACATTGACTCTGTACCGGTACCTTGTATATAGCCTCCACATTGACTCTGTACTGGTACCCCCTGTATATAGCCTACACATTGACTCTGTACCGGTACCCCCTGAATATAGCTTCCACATTGACTCTGTACTGGTACCCCCTGTATATAGCTTCCACATTGACTCTGTACCGGTACCCCCTGTATATAGCCTACACATTGACTCTGTACCGGTACCCCCTGTATATAGCCTCCACATTGACTCTGTACCGGTACCCCCTGTATATAGTCTCCACATTGACTCTGTACCGGTACCCCCTGTATATAGTCTCCACATTGACTCTGTACCGGTACCCCCTGAATATAGCCCCCACATTGACTCTGTACCAGTACCCCCTGTATATAGCCTCCAAATTGACTCTGTACCGGTACCCCCTGTATATAGCCTCCACATTGACTCTGTACCAGAACCCCCTGTATATAGCCTCCACATTGACTCTGTACCGGTACCCCCTGTATATAGCCCCCACATTGACTCTGTACCAGTACCCCCTGTATATAGCCTCCAAATTGACTCTGTACCGGTACCCCCTGTATATAGCCTCCACATTGACTCTGTACCAGAACCCCCTGTATATAGCCTCCACATTGACTCTGTACCGGTACCCCCTGTATATAGCCCCCACATTGACCCTGTACCAGTACCCCCTGTATATAGCCTCCACATTGACTCTGTACCAGTACCCCCTGTATATAGCCCCCACATTGACTCTGTACCAGTACCCCCTGAATATAGCCTCCACACTGACTCTGTACCGGTACCCCCTGTATATAGTCTCCACATTGACTCTGTACAGGTACCCCCTGAATATAGCCTCCACATTGACTCTGTACCGGTACCCCCTGTATATAGCCTCCACATTGACTCTGTACCGGTACCCCCTGTATATAGCCTCCACATTGACTCTGTACTGGTACCCCTGTATATAGCCTCCACATTGACTCTGTACTGGTACCCCCTGTATATAGCCTCCACACTGACTCTGTACTGGTACCCCCTGTATATAGCCTCCACATTGACTCTGTACTGGTACCCCCTGTATATAGCCTCCACATTGACTCTGTACTGGTGCCCCCTGTATATAGTCTCCACATTGACTCTGTACTGGTGCCCCCTGTATATAGTCTCCACATTGACTCTGTACCGGTACCCCCTGTATATAGCCTCCACATTGACTCTGTACTGGTACCCTGTATATAGCCTCCACATTGACTCTGTACTGGTACCCCCTGTATATAGCTTCCACATTGACTCTGTACCGGTACCCCCTGTATATAGCCTACACATTGAGTCTGTACCGGTACCCCCTGTATATAGCCTACACATTGACTCTGTACCGGTACCCCCTGAATATAGCTTCCACATTGACTCTGTACTGGTACCCCCTGTATATAGCTTCCACATTGACTCTGTACCGGTACCCCCTGTATATAGCCTACACATTGACTCTGTACCGGTACCCCCTGTATATAGCCTACACATTGACTCTGTACCGGTACCCCCTGAATATAGCCTCCACATTGACTCTGTACCGGTACCCCCTGAATATAGCCTCCACATTGACTCTGTACTGGTACCCCTGTATATAGTCTCCACATTGACTCTGTACCGGTACCCCCTGTATATAGTCTCCACATTGACTCTGTACTGGTACCCCTGTATATAGCCTCCACATTGACTCTGTACCGGTACCCCCTGAATATAGCCTCCACATTGACTCTGTACTGGTACCCCCTGTATATAGCCTCCACATTGACTCTGTACCAGTACCCCCTGTATATAGCCTCCACATTGACTCTGTACCGGTACCCCCTGTATATAGCCTCCACATTGACTCTGTACCGGTACCCCCTGTATATAGCCTCCACATTGACTCTGTACCGGTACCCCCTGTATATAGCCTCCACATTGACTCTGTACTGGTACCCCCTGTATATACCCTCCACATTGACTCTGTACCGGTACCCCCTGTATATAGCCTCCACATTGACTCTGTACCGGTACCCCCTGTATATAGTCTCCACATTGACTCTGTACCGTAATACCCTGTATATAGCCTCCACATTGACTCTGTACCGGTACCCTGTATATAGCCTCCACATTGACTCTGTACCAGTACCCTGTATATAGCCTCCACATTGACTCTGTACTGGTACCCCCTGTATATAGCCTCCACATTGACTCTGTACCGGTACCCCCTGTATATAGCCTCCACATTGACTCTGTACCAGTACCCCCTGTATATAGTCTCCACATTGACTCTGTACCGGTACCCCCTGTATATAACCTCCACATTGACTCTGTACCGGTACCACCTGTATATAGTCTCCACATTGACTCTGTACCGGTACCCCCTGTATATAGCCTCCACATTGACTCTGTACCGGTACCCCCTGTATATAACCTCCACATTGACTCTGTACCGGTACCCCCTGTATATAACCTCCACATTGACTCTGTACCGGTACCACCTGTATATAGCCTCCACATTGACTCTGTACCGGTACCCCCTGTATATAGCCTCCACATTGACTCTGTACCGGTACCCCCTGTATATAGCGTCCACATTGACTCTGTACCAGTACCCCCTGTATATAGCCTCCACATTGACTCTGTACCAGTACCCCCTGTATATAGCCTCCACATTGACTCTGTACCAGTACCCCCTGTATATAGCCTACACATTGACTCTGTACCGGTACCACCTGTATATAGCCTCCACATTGACTCTGTACCGGTACCCCCTGTATATAGCCTTGCCATTGACTCTGTACTGTAATACCCTGTATATAGCCTCCACATTGACTCTGTACCGGTACCCCCTGTATATAGCCTTGCCATTGACTCTGTACCGTAATACCCTGTATATAGCCTCCACATTGACTCTGTACCGGTACCCCCTGTATATAGCCTTGCCATTGACTCTGTACCGTAATACCCTGTATATAGTCTCACTGTTGTTATTTTATTTGCTGCTCTTTAATTATTTGTTCCTTTTATTTTTTATTATTCTTATATTCTTTGAACTGTATTGTTGGTTAGGGGCTTGTAATTAAGCATTTCACTGTAAGGTCTACACTTGTTGTATTTGGCGCATGTGACTAATAACATGTGATTTGATTTATCCTTAGCAAGCTAATTTTAATAATTTGTGAACTTGGGGAAAAAGCTAATTAGAACTCTCTCCTATGGCTGAACGCCGATCGGGCCTGATGGATGTTTCCTCACCTTGTCATCTGTCCCTAACTGAATGGCCTGTGCTACCTGGAACTTGCCTACCTACAAAGTCGTAGGTCATCTGCTTCTCCTCCTCCATCTTGTAGTGGAGTAGAAAAAGAACAACAGGAGGTTTATTCCAATCAACGCAAAGTCGTGGAAACTGAAGGCGGCGGCATACTGCAAAGAAGACTGGAGTGGCTGCAAGAGGTTCAGAGCAGATTCACATGAGGAATAACTTACTGCACTGGTGCCTGATCTACCTGCACCTTCATCTCTGGGACTGCCTGTGTCTGCGATGGCGGTGCTGACTCCAACTACGCTGACTCCAACTACGCTGACTCCAACTATGCTGACTCCAACTACGCTGACTCCAACTACGCTGACTCCAACTACACTGACTCCAACTACGCTGACTCCAACTACACTGACTCCAACTACGCTGACTCCAACTACACTGACTCCAACCACGCTGACTCCAACTACGCTGACTCCAGCAGCGGCTTAGAGTTTGGCTCCCTTCCCTCTATCTGGACCTGACGGGGCGCTGCCTGCTGTGGGATGAACAGATCAGTGGGAGCAATGGGCCTATATCTGCTTCTCCTGGTCCCGTGAAAGGTTCCGTGAATTGTGTGAGGGTTAGGGTTAGGCAGATTGCTCTATCCCCTTCTCCGGCTTTTCAACGGTGAGAAATATCTCAGTTCCTGGAGCACAAGTACAGGACATCAATAAGCTGTTCCCTAACATTTTAAACCAGCATCAGGAAATTGAGTCTATCATAGTTCATGTGGGATTCAATGACATTATGAAGGGCAGCTCAGAACAGCTGAAGATGGATTTGAAAGAACTGATTGGTTCTCTGCTTGATACCAACAAACAGCCCATAATATCTGGCCTTCTGCCCTCCCTAAATCGTGGCATTGAACGGTTCAGCAGACTTTCAGCCCTCCATAACCTACGAGACGATTGCAGTTCTGTGGGTGTAACATTTATTGACAATTTTGATACCTTCTGGAAACAAAGCTTGTTTTATAAGGAGGAAATTATCCACCCAAATCATTTGGGCTCCTGGATCCTTTCACAGCATTATAAGGTTGTGTTGAGACAATGACTTATCAATGACCCAAGCCCAGCTCAGTTAATACCTACCATTGTGTCGCAGAGTTGTCATAATGCTTCAGCAAATATACATGATCTCAGGTGTGCTGGAAGACAGAGTAAGTAACCTAATTGATGTCCCTTTAACTGGCCTGAATACCTCTTGTGATACTACAGCTATTGTATGCAGTAATCATGGGCCAATGAACCAGAGTTATACTGTTAGCACTGTGTGCCCTAGTAGGAAGTTCAACTCACCTTGCACTAACATCAATAACATGAGCATGTCTACTTCTGCTAAGCTTCCCAGTAAAGCAATGAAAACAACCAACCATCCCCAAAAAGTGTTAAAATAGCCCACGTAAACATATGTAAAATACTGTGAAATGTAGCTTAAAAGTGGCCTTTACAATGAAGCTAAACCTCTCTCTAACTGGTCTGAAGCTGGTCTATACAGTAGAGCTACACCTCTCTCTAACTGGTCTGAAGCTGGTCTATACAGTAGAGCTACACCTCTCTCTAACTGGTCTGAAGCTGGTCTACACAGTAGAGCTACACCTCTCTCTAACTGGTCTGAAGCTGGTCTATACAGTAGAGCTACACCTCTCTCTAACTGGTCTGAAGCTGGTCTACACAGTAGAGCTACACCTCTCTCGAACTGGTCTGAAGCTGGACTATACAGTAGAGCTACACCTCTCTCGAACTGGTCTGAAGCTGGTCTATACAGTAGAGCTACAACTCTCTCGAACTGGTCTGAAGCTGGTCAATGCAGTAGAGCTACATCTCTCTCTAACTGGTCTGAAGCTGGTCAATACAGTAGAGTTACACCTCTCTCTAACTGGTCTGAAGCTGGTCAATACAGTAGAGCTACACATCTCTCGAACTGGTCTGAAGCTGGTCTATACAGTAGAGCTACATCTCTCTCTAACTGGTCTGAAGCTGGTCAATACAGTAGAGTTACACCTCTCTCTAACTGGTCTGAAGCTGGTCAATACAGTAGAGCTACACATCTCTCGAACTGGTCTGAAGCTGGTCTATACAGTAGAGCTACACCTCTCTCTAACTGGTCTGAAGCTGGTCAATGCAGTAGAGCTACACCTCTCTCGAACTGGTCTGAAGCTGGTCTATACAGTAGAGCTACACCTCTCTCTAACTGGTCTGAAGCTGGTCTATACAGTAGAGCTACACCTCTCTCTAACTGGTCTGAAGCTGGTCTATACAGTAGAGCTACACCTCTCTCTAACTGGTCTGAAGCTGGTCAATACAGTAGAGCTACACCTCTCTCGAACTGGTCTGAAGCTGGTCAATACAGTAGAGCTACACCTCTCTCTACCTGGTCTGAAGCTGGTCAATACAGTAGAGCTACACCTCTCTCTAACTGGTCTGAAGCTGGCCAATACAGTAGAGCTACACCTCTCTCGAACTGGTCTGAAGCTGGTCAATACAGTAGAGCTACACCTCTCTCGAACTGGTCTGAAACTGGTCAATGCAATGTGCTGTATAACACAATCTGCTTTTTAACATTCTAAAATGTTACCTCTGTGACCATCTGCCGAACCCCATTTCTGCCTGATACCAGCTCACAAAGCCCCTTCATCTGAATTCATGTAACCTAGAAAAATAAATGGTCCATAATTTGGCACTGTTTTTGGTGAGAAAGTCTTAGTAGCCCCATTGTATATATAGCTATTGATTTGTGTGTTTCTCAAGATTGGACAGTTGGGCATTAAAGCTAGCATACATTGGTCCAACATCAGCAGCATTGCAGCGGATCCAGTCCAATGAGGCTGCTAACCAACCTACCCGTTTAGTGCTGCACACAATGTTAAATGCTTTCTACACAACGCTAGTTAGCTACTTACTGTAGTAGCGCTAATGCTAACATTATTATGAGTTTTGATGAAGCAGCTGTCATTGCAGTAGCCTCCCTCGCTGTGCTCAGCTGACCCAACAATACAATAGGAAGTCACTTTTTAGATAGAAACATGGAAACATAGAAATATGATCTATGGACTGATGTCTGACAACAGTCCCTCCTAATGGTGGGTCTGCATGTCTTAATAGATTATAATTAAACGGGGCTTATATAGTCCTGTTTCAGTTTATGAAGTGGGTAACCTGTAAAAATGGCTAACCTGTACAAGTGGGTAATTTGTACAAGTGGGTACATGTGTGAGGTGTGAAACGGAAATTGTGTTTTTATTGCATGTCCTACTCCCCCTGAGACGTCCTCCGGGGGATGGGCTCACAGTCAGGGGATCTGCCATTATTGACCGTAGCAATTATGGTTAATTGCCTTGCTCAAGGGCAGAACTACAGATTTTTAAAAACATAAATCATGGTGTCTTTCATATGAAGATGTCTGCAGGGTAGGACTGAACAGCATGCGTTAACTACAGTAGGCCCTGTCACATACCAGGGATGAAAACAGTCCTGAGAATGTGTACAGACTGGCAACTGGCTGATCCATAAATATCAAAGGCTGAACTCTACATAATATGATCGAAGGAGAGAAGAGAGGGAGAGATGGAGAGAGAGAGGAGGCAGGTTCATATGTTGGCAAATCTAGAATCTGGAGCACGAGAACAACTCAGGAGGAGAAGAAGAGAGAGAGGAGGAAAGAGAGAGAAGGAGAGGGAGAGAAAGAGAGGGAGAGATGAAAGAGAACGAAATAGAGGGAGAGAAGGAGAGGAGACGGAGGAGAGGGAAAGAAGAGAGAGAGCATAAGTAGAGGGAGAGGAGGAGAGGGAGAGAAGAGAGAGAGAGAGGAGATGGAGAGAAGGAGATGGAGAGGGAGGAGAGGGAGAGAAGCAGAGCAAGAGGTGAGAGGAAGAGACCGAGGGAGAGAAGGAGAGGGAGAGAAGAAGAGAGAGAGGGGGAGAGGGAGAGGAGAGGGGGAGAAGAGAGAGAGAGGAGATGGAGAGAAGGAGATGGAGAGGGAGGAGAGGGAGAGAAGCAGAGCAAGAGGTGAGAGGAAGAGACAGAGGGAGAGAAGGAGAGGGAGAGAAGAAGAGAGAGGAGGAGAGGGAGAGGAGAGGGGGAGAAGAAGAGAGAGAAAGAAGTAGAGGGAGAGATTGAGAGGGAGAGAAGGAGAGTAAGAGGAGGAGAGGGAGAGAAGGAGAAGGATGGAAGAAGAGAGAGAAAGAAGTAGAGGGAGAGAAGAAGTGGGAAAGGAGGAGAGAAGAAGGAAGAAGAGGGAGTGAAGAAGAGAGAGAGAGAAGGAGAGGGAGAGAAGGATAGGGAGAGAAGGATAGGGAGAGAAGAAGAGAGAGAAGAAGAGGGAGAGGAGGAGAGGGAGTGGAGCAAGGGAGAGACAGAGGGAGTGGAGGAGAGGGAGAATGTGAGAGAAAGAAGATGAGGGAGAGGAGGAGAGGGAGAACATGAGAGAAATAAGATGAGGGAGAGGAGGAGAGGGAGAGATGAGAGTGAGAAGGAGAGGAGCATAGGGAGTGGAGAGAGGAAGAGACTGAGGGAGAGAAGGAGAGGGAGAAGAAGAGAGAGAAGAAGAGAGTGAGAGGAGGAGAGAGGGAGAGAAGGGGAGAGGGAGAGTAGGAGAGGGAGAGAGGGCACGACAAAACCTATTCCCCCTCAAGGGACTGAAAATATTTGGCATGGGTCTTCAGATCAAAAAAGGTTCTACAGCTGCACCATCGAGAGCATCCGGTTGCATCACCCCCCCCCCCCCCCCCTCACGCTGCTGCTACTCTCTGTTATTATCTATGCATAGCCACTTTAATAACTCTACATGTACTCAATTATCTCAATTACCTCGACACCGGTGCCCCCGCACATTGACACATTGACTCTGTACCGGTGCCCCCTGTATATAGCCTCCACATTGACTTTGTACCGGTACCCCCTGTATATAGTCTCAACATTGACTCTGCACCTGTACCCCCTGTATATAGCCTCCACATTGACTCTGTACCGGTACCCCCTGTATATAGCCTCCACATTGACTCTGCACCTGTACCCCCTGTATATAGCCTCCACATTGACTCTGTACCGGTACCCCCTGTATATAGCCTCCACATTGACTCTGTACCGGTACCCCCTGTATATAGCCTCCACATTGACTCTGTACCGGTACCCCCTGTATATAGCCTTCACATTGACTCAGTACCGGTACCCCCTGTATATAGCCTCCACATTGACTCTGTACCGGTACCCCCTGTATATAGCCTCCACATTGACTCAGTACCGGTACCCCCTGTATATAGCCTCCACATTGACTCTGTACCGGTACCCCCTGTATATAGCCTCCACATTGACTCAGTACCGGTACCCCCTGTATATAGCCTCCACATTGACTCTGTACCGGTACCCCCTGTATATAGCCTCCACATTGACTCTGTACCGGTACCCCGTGTATATAGCCTCCACATTGACTCTGTACCGGTACCCCCTGTATATAGCCTCCACATTGACTCAGTACCGGTACCCCCTGTATATAGCCTCCACATTGACTCTGTACCGGTACCCCCTGTATATAGTCTCCACATTGACTCTGTACCGGTATCCCCTGTATATAGCCTCCACATTGACTCTGTACCGGTACCCCCTGTATATAGTCTCCACATTGACTCTGTACCGGTACCCCCTGTATATAGCCTCCACATTGACTCTGTACCGGTACCCCCTGTATATAGCCTCCACATTGACTCTGTACCGGTACCCCCTGTATATAGCCTCCACATTGACTCTGTACCGGTACCCCCTGTATATAGTCTCCACATTGACTCTATTGTTATTTACTGCTGCTCTTTAATTATTTGTTTTTCTTAACTCTCACTTTTTTGGGGATTTTCTTAAAACTGCATTGTTGGTTAAGGGCTTGTAAGTAAGCATTTCATGGTAAGGTCTACTGGTGTACCTGTTGTATTCGGCGCATGTGACAAATAACACTTGATTTGATTTTAAATAGAAGGAGAGTTGGACACGGAGAGAAGATTCTGTAACTCCAACATTTTTTGGTTATAAAGTAAATATATATAAAGTATAAAGTTCTGGGAAAGTTCTCTGTAAAAGTTCTGTAAAGTCCATAGAGAATAAGAGCCTCCCAGCTGCCCACTGCTCTGAGGCTAGGAAACACTGTCACCACCGATAAATCCACTATGATTGAGAATTTCAATAAGCATTTAACTACGGCTGGCCATGCTTTCCACCTGGCTACCCCTACCCCGGTCAACAGCTCTGCACCCCCTGCAGCAACTTGCCCAAGCCTCCCCCATTTCTCCTTCACCCAAATCCAGATAGCTGATGTTCTGAAAGAGGTACAAAATCTGGACCCCTACAAATCAGCCGGTCTAGACAATCTGGACCCTTTCTTTCTAAAAATTATCTGCCGAAATTGTTGCAACCCCTATTACTAGCCTGTTCAACCTCTCTTTCGTATCGTCTGAGATTCCCAAAGATTGGAAAGCTGCCGCGGTCATCCCCCTCTTCAAAGGGGGAGACACTCTACACCCAAACTGTTATAGACCTATATCCATCCTGACCTGCCTTTCTAAGGTCTTTGAAAACCAAGTTAACAAACAGATTACCAACCATTTCGAATCCCACCGTACCTTCTCCGCTATGCAATCTGGTTTCAGAGCTGGTCATGGGTGCACCTCAGCCACGCTCAAGGTTCTAAACGACATCATAACCGCCATCAATTAGAGACATTACTGTGCAGCCGTATTCATCGACCTGGCCAAGGCTTTCGACTCTGTCAATCACCACATTGTTAATAGCAGACTCGACAGCCTTGGTTTCTCAAATGATTGCCTCCCATGGTTCACCAACTACTTCTCAGACAGAGTTCAGTGTGTCAAATCGGAGGGCCTGTTGTCCAGACCTCTGGCAGTCTCTATGGGGGTGCCACAGGGTTCAATCCTCAGGCCGACTCTCTTCTCTGTATACATCAATGATGTTGCTCTTGCTGCTGGTGATTCTCTGATCGACCTCTACGCAGACAACACCATTCTGTATACATCTGGCCCTTCTTTGGACACTGTGTTAACTAACCTCCAGTGGAATTTCAATGCCATACAACTCTCCTTCCGTGGCCTCCAACTGCTCTTAAATGCAAATAAAACCAAATGCATGCTCTTCAACCGATCACTGTCCGCACCTGCTCGCCCGTCCAGCATCACTACTCTGGACGGCTCTGACTTAGAATACGTGGACAACTACAAATACCTAGGTGTCTGGTTAGACTGTAAAAACTCTCCTTCCAGACACACATTAAGGATCTCCAATCCAAAATTAAATCTAGAATTGGCTTCCTATATCTCAACAAAGCTTCCTTCACTCATGCTGCCAAACATACCCTCGTAAAACTGACCATCCTACCGATCCTTGACTTCGGTGATGTCATCTATAAAATAGCCTCCAACACTTTACTCAACAAACTGGATGCAGTCTATCACAGTGCCATCCGTTTTGTCACCAAAGCCCCATACACTACCCACCATTGCGGCCTGTACGCTCTCGTTGGTTGGCCCTCGCTTCATACACGTCGCCAAACCCATTGGCTACAAGTTATTTACAAGTCTTTGCTCTGTAAAGCCCCGCCTTATCTCAGCTCAGTGGTCACCATAGCATCACCCACTCATAGCACGCGCTCCAGCAGGTATATCTCACTGGTTACCCCCAAAGCCAATTCCTCCTTTGGTCGTCTTTCCTTCCAGTTCTCTGTTGCCAATGACTGGAACGAACTGCAAAATCTCTGAAGCTAGAGACTCACATCTCCCTCACTAGCTTTAAGCACCAGCTGTCAGAGCAGCTCACAGATCACTGCACCTGTACATAGCCCATCTGTAAACAGTCCATCTATCTACCTGCCTCATCCCCATACTGTATTTATTTATTTATCTTGCTCCTTTGCACCCCAGTATCTCTACTTGCACATTCATCTTCTGCACATCTACCATTCCAGTGTTTAATTGTTATATTGTAATTACATCGCCACTATGGCCTATTTATTGCCTTAACTCCCTTATCTTACCTCATTTGCACTCACTGTATATAGACTTTTTGTTTTCTTTTGTTCTACTGTATTATTGACTATGTTCTGTTTATTCCATGTGTAACTTTGTGTTGTTGTATGTATCGTATTGCTACGCTTTATCTTGGCCAGGTCGCAGTTGTAAATGAGAACTTGTTCTCAACTAGCCCACCTGGTTAAATAAAGGTGAAATAAATAAATAAAAAGAGAGAGAGAGAGAGAGAGAGAGAGAGAGAGAGAAGTTTGAACCGGAGTGACTTGACACAACATTGGCCAAACAAGATGTTAAATGTTTCCAATCTTCAGTTCGTCCATGTATACGGGTAAGAGTCTAGCTACATTGTCAGATATAAGTTTCTAATATTGTCAGTAAGTCGTTTGTATTGCAAGTTAAAGCGTACTGTTAGTTAGCTGGCTCGCTAACTAACGTTATGTGTATGATCAGTGTAGTAATATTATTAGAATCTGAAATCCATTTGAATTGCTAGTTATAGCCTAATGTTAGCTAGTTAGCTAACATTGAACCTAGATGGTTAGCTTTATCTACCTGCAGATTCATACTACAGTTATGACAAACAGTTTGTTTTGGTAGTAGTATCATTTGGGATTTTGCCAGTTCCTTGTTTAACTAGCTAGCTACATGTCTAAACAAAAGACTGCCAAATGATTACATGACCAATCAAGTTAGCCAGGTGTGTCTAGGGGGTGATTACAGCAATCTATTTTATTTCATGAACATGTCTAGACAATAGTGACCAATCCACTTAGCCAGGTGTGTCTAGGGGTTGATTACTGCCATCTATTGTATTTCATGAACATGTCTAGACAATATTGATCCATCCACTTAGTTAGATGTGACTGGGATGGTATTTTCACATGACCCATCTATTTATATATATTATTATTATTATTATTATTATTATTATTATTATTATTATATTACACACTTGTCTAAATAGATGGGTCATGTGAAAATACCTATATATATAGATATATAGATATATAGATAAAATATGTTTTATCTGGTTTTGATATTGATACTATGCAGGTAACCACTTCACTGTACCGTTAACACCTTCTGTATCCTGTATCCTGTGCATGTGACAAATAAACGTAGATGTAATTTGATATAGCGTGTGTTTAGCACATGGCCTCACATGAGAATCCCATTATTGCATGCCGGTGTATTATCAGAATGAATGATGCTGAATGGGTGTAGACAAAGAAGAGCTCTCCAGTAGGTGTACCAAAACATTCAAGGACCATTTTCTCAAAAGTGGGTTTACAAGTTTATCAACTTTCAAAGCAGAATCACATTCCCATTATTCCTCAACTGTGGTGTATTATATACCATTTTTCTAGATCTGAGTCTCTACATCTATCCAACGTAAAAAACAACATTTTCATTTTTTTTTTCTACATAAGAACAAGGCGGTCGGTCACAAATGTGGAGCCTCAGAGAGTTGTTGAACCTGGACAACTGAGCTGACCAAGGACTTGTCCTTAGATATAGAGCCTGAAAACGTTATCCTTGTTAACCTGGGCTGACCTAGGAACAGTTATGGAGAGAGGCAATTTGCAGCCAGTCACAAAGGGACCCACCGCACAGCTCTGATTCAGGGTAAAATACAGAAGACACATTTCAGTTGAAGGCATTCAGTTGTACAACTGACTAGGTATCTTTCCTTTTACATTTCCTTTTTGGTTTTAGTGTTTTGTGTCTTTAACTAAATGGCTAACTGGATGAATTACACTTACACTTCCTAGCTTAGACTTGTGAAGTATTATGAAATATATTAGTCATGTCCATTTTGCTCATTGCTCATCATTGCTCTAATGTATCCTACCCATTATTGCATGCCGGTGTATTATCAGCTTAACTTGAGTTTACATTCAGAAAAAAAGATTATATGGTGAAACAATTCCCACAAAACCTCTCCTCATGAAAATCATCCCCTTGGACAGAAGAAATAGCTCAGATATTCTGGTGTCTTTTTCTCTCTGTGTGGATGAATCGCGTTTAACAAAACATATGTGTTAAATTCATTTAAACGCTATTCAGGTTCTATGAACACATTGCCGCACTTTAAAAAAACTCTACCATTGTTACTCTCCCTTCCGAGCTACAAGGCCTCCCCCCGCCCTCCCTTCGGCAAATCAGATTACAACTCCATTCTGCTCCTCCCTTCCTATAGGCGGAAATTCCAACCGGAAGTACCCGTGCTAAGGTCTATTCGACTCTGGTTTGACCAATTGGAATCTATGCATCAAGATTGCTTTGATCACGTGGACTGGGATTGGGACTGGGATATGTTCCAGGTTGCATCTGAGAATAACATTGACGTATACACTGACACGGTTAGGGTTAGGGTTAGGGTTAGGGTTAGGGTTAGGGTTAGGGTTAGGGTTAGGGTTAGGGTTAGGGTTAGGGTTAGGGTTCATCGGGAGATGTTGTTACCACTGTGGCTATTAACCTACTCAAACCAAAAATCATGGATAGACCCAAAACGCAAACCACGGCATTTAAAGGTGACTGAGAATATGGTCGTACACAAACAGTGCAGTTATGCCCTCCGTAAGGCAATCAAACAGGCAAAATGTCTGTTGGAGGGACTCCAGACAATTCTGGATTACATAAGGAAAATCAGCCACGTCGTGAACACTGACATTTTGCTTCCAGACAAGCTAAACAAATTCTTTGCCAGCTTTGAGGATTTCACTGACGAGAACCACTCCCAAGGACAGTGGGCTCTTGTTTTCCGTGGCAGACGTGAGTAAGACATTTAGCGTGTTAACCTTCACAAGGCTGCTGACCCAGACGGCATTCCTAGCCGCGTCCTCAGAGCATGGGCAGACCAGCTGACTGGAGTGTTTACGGACATATTCAATCTCTCCCGATCTCAGTCTGCTGTCCCCACATGCTTAAAGATGTCCACCACTGTTCCTGTAACCAAGTAAGCAAAGGTAACTGAACTAAATGACTATCACCCCATGCCACTGACCTCTGTCATCATGAAGTGCATTGAAAGGCTAGTTAAGGATCATATCGACCACATCTTATCTGCCTCCCTAGACCCACTTCAATTTGCATACCGCCCCAATAGAGCCACAGACGATGAAATTGCCATCCCACTGCACACTGCCCTGGACAAGAGGAATACCTTTGTAAGAATGCTGTTCATTGACTACAGCTCAGCATTCAACACCATAGTGCCCTCCTAACTCATGGACTTTATTTAAGTGTCACATAATCTGTCACATGATCTCAGTTTATATACACCTCTTCTGAAAGGCCCCAGAGTCTGAAACACCGCTAAGCAAGGGGCACCAACAAGCAAGCGGCACCATGAAGACCAAGGAGCTCTGCAAACAGGTCAGGGACAAAGTTGTGGAGAAGTACATATCAGGGTTGGGTTATAAAAAAAAATCAGAAACTTTGAACATCCCACAGAGCAGCATTAAATCCATTATTAAAAAATGGAAAGAATATGGCACCACCACAAACCTGACAAGAGAGGGCCGCCCACCAAAACTCACAGACCAGGCAAGGAGGGCATTAATCAGAGAGACAACAAAGAGACCAAAGATAACCCTGAAGAAGCTGCAAAGCTCCACAGTGGAGATTGGAGTATCTGTCTATAGGACCACTTTAAGCCGTACACTCCACAGAGCTGGGCTTTACAGAAGAGTGGCCAGAAAAAAAGCCATTGCTTAAAGTAAAAAATAAGCAAACACGTTTGGTGTTCGCTGAAAGGCATGTGAGAGACTCCCCAAACATATGGAAGAAGGTACTCTGGTCAGATTAAACTAAAATTGAGCTTTTTGGCCATCAAGGAAAATGCTATGTCTGGTGCAAACCCATCACCTTTCATCACCCCGAGAATAACATCCACGCAGTGAAGCATGATGGTGGCAGCATCATGATCTAGGGATGTTTTTTCATCAGCGGTGACTGGGAAACTGGTCAGAATTGAAGGAATGATGGATGGCGCTAAATACAGGGACATTTTTGAGGGAAACCTCTTTCAGTCTTCCAAAGACTTGAGACTGGGACGGAGGTTCACCTTCCAGCAGGACAATGACCCTAAGCATACTGCTAAAGAAACACCTGAGCGGTTTAAGGGGAAACCACAATCCAATTGAGAATGTGTGGTATAACTTAAAATTGCTGTACATCAGCAGAACCCATCCAACTTGAGGAGCTGGAGCAGTTTTGCCTTGAAGAATGGGAAAAAATCCCAGTGGCCAGATGTGCCAACCTTCTAGAGACACACCCCAAGAGATTTGCAGCTGTATTTGCTGCAAGGTATTGACTTGGTGAATAGTTATGCACGTTCAAGTGTTTTTTTTGTGTTTTTTCTTTCTTGTTTGTTTCACAATAAAATATATTTTTCCATCATCAAAAGTGGTGCATGTTGTGTAAATCAAATGATAGAAACCTAAAAAAAAATCTGTTTTAATTCCAGGTTGTAAGGCAACAAAATAGAAAAATGCCGAGGGGGATGAATCATTTTACAAGCCACTGTACATTTTCTGTTGTAGATATGTAGTGTAATAATGTTATATGATGTCATATGATGTATTGTTTCACATTTTATTTTATATGTAATGTAAGTACCTTAATGTGTTTGGACCCCAGGAGGAGCAGCTGCTGCCTTGGCAGGAACTAATGGGGATCCATAATAAACACCAGGAAGAGTAGCTGCTGCCTTGGCAGGAACTAATGGGGATCCATAATAAACCCCAGGAAGAGTAGCAGCTGCCTTGCTAGGAACTAATGGGGATCCATAATAAACCCCAGGAAGAGTAGCTGCTGCCTTGGCAGGAACTAATGGGGATCCATAATAAACCCCAGGAAGAGTAGCTGCTGCCTTGGCAGGAACTAATGGGGATCCATAATAAACCCCAGGAAGAGTAGCTGCTGCCTTGGCAGGAACTAATGGGGATCCATAATAAACCCCAGGAAGAGTAGCTGCTGCCTTGGCAGGAACTAATGGGGATCCATAATAAACCCCAGGAAGAGTAGCTGTTGCCTTGGCAGGAACTAATGGGGATCCATAATAAACCCCAGGAAGAGTAGCTGCTGCCTTGGCAGGAACTAATGGGGATCCATAATAAGCCCCAGGAAGAGTAGCTGCTGCCTTGGCAGGAACTAATGGGGATCCATAATAAACCCCAGGAAGAGTAGCTGCTGCCTTGGCAGGAACTAATGGGGATCCATAATAAACCCCAGGAAGAGTAGCTGCTGCCTTGGCAGGAACTAATGGGGATCCATAATAAACCCCAGGAAGAGTAGCTGATGCCTTGGCAGGAACTAATGGGGATCCATAATAAACCCCAGGAAGAGTAGCTGCTGCCTTGGCAGGAACTAATGGGGATCCATAATAAACCCCAGGAAGAGTAGCTGCTGCCTTGGCAGGAACTAATGGGGATCCATAATAAACCCCAGGAAGAGTAGCTACTGCCTTGGCAGGAACTAATGGGGATCCATAATAAACCCCAGGAAGAGTAGCTGCTGCCTTGGCAGGAACTAATGGGGATCCATAATAAACCCCAGGAAGAGTAGCTACTGCCTTGGCAGGAACTAATGGGGATCCATAATAAACCCCAGGAAGAGTAGCCGCTGCCTTGGCAGGAACTAATGGGGATCCATAATAAACCCCAGGAAGAGTAGCTGCTGCCTTGGCAGGAACTAATGGGGATCCATAATAAACCCCAGGAAGAGTAGCTGCTGCCTTGGCAGGAACTAATGGGGATCCATAATAAACCCCAGGAAGAGTAGCTGCTGCCTTGGCAGGAACTAATGGGGATCCATAATAAACCCCAGGAAGAGGTTTATTATGATCTCTCTTTTGAAGAATATATCAAGACCATTTCAAGGACAGCTTTTTTCCATCTACGTAACATTGCAAAAATCAGAAACTTTCTGTCCAAAAATGATGCAGAAAAATTAATCCATGCTTTTGTCACTTCTAGGTTAGACTACTGCAATGCTCTACTTTCCGGCTACCCGGATAAAGCACTAAATAAACTTCAGTTGGTGCTAAATACGGCTGCTAGAATCCTGACTAGAACCAAAAAATTTGATCATATTACTCCAGTGCTAGCCTCTCTACACTGGCTTCCTGTCAAAGCAAGGGCTGATTTCAAGGTTTTACTGCTAACCTACAAAGCATTACATGGGCTTGCTCCTACCTATCTCTCTGATTTGGTCCTGCCGTACATACCTACACGTACGCTACGGTCACAAGACGCAGGCCTCCTAATTGTCCCTAGAATTTCTAAGCAAACAGCTGGAGGCAGGGCTTTCTCCTATAGAGCTCCATTTTTATGGAACGGTCTGCCTACCCATGTGAGAGACGCAAACTCGGTCTCAACCTTTAAGTCTTTACTGAAGACTCATCTCTTCAGTGGGTCATATGATTGAGTGTAGTCTGGCCCAGGAGTGGGAAGGTGAACGGAAAGGCTCTGGAGCAACGAACCGCCCTTGCTGTCTCTGCCTGGCCGGTTCCCCTCTTTCCACTGGGATTCTCTGCCTCTAACCCTATTACAGGGGCTGAGTCACTGGCTTACTGGGGCTCTCTCATGCCGTCCCTGGAAGGGGTGCGTCACCTGAGTGGGTTGATTCACTGATGTGGTCATCCTGTCTGGGTTGGCGCCCCCCCTTGGGTTGTGCCATGGCGGAGATCTTTGTGGGCTATACTCGGCCCTGTCTCAGGATGGTAAGTTGGTGGTTGAAGATATCCCTCTAGTGGTGTGGGGGCTGTGCTTTGGCAAAGTGGGTGGGGTTATATCCTTCCTGTTTGGCCCTGTCCGGGGGTGTCCTCGGATGGGTCCACAGTGTCTCCTGACCCCTCCTGTCTCAGCCTCCAGTATTTATGCTGCAGTAGTTTATGTGTCGGGGGCTAGGGTCAGTTTGTTATATCTGGAGTACTTCTCCTGTCCTATTCGGTGTCCTGTGTGAATCTAAGTGTGCGTTCACTATTTCTCTCCTTTTCTCTCTCTCGGAGGACCTGAGCAATAGGACCATGCCCCAGGATTACCTGACATGATGACTCCTTGCTGTCCCCAGTCCACCTGGCCGTGTTGCTGCTCCAGTTTCAACTGTTCTGCCTTCTTATTATTCGAACATGCTGATCATTTATGAACATTTGAACATCTTGGCCATGTTCTGTTATAATCTCCACCTGGCACAGCCAGAAGAGGACTGGCCACCCCACATATGCTCTCTCTAATTCTCTCCTTTTTTTCTCTCTCTCGGAGGACCTGAGCCCTAGGACCATGCCCCAGGACTACCTGACATGATGACTCCTTGCTGTCCCCAGTCCATCTGACCGTGCTGCTGCTCCAGTTTCAACTGTTCTGCCTTATTATTATATGACCATGCTGGTCATTTATGAACATTTGAACATCTTGGCCATGTTCTGTTATAATCTCCACCCGGCACAGCCAGAGTAGCTGGTCATTTATGAACATTTGAACATTTTGGCCATGTTCTGTTATAATCTCCACCCGGCACAGCCAGAGTAGCTGCTGCCTTGGCAGGAACTAATGTGGATCCATAATAAACCCCAGGAAGAGTAGCTGCTGACTTGGCAGGAACTAATGCGGATCCATAATAAACCCCAGGAAGAGTAGCTGCTGACTTGGCAGGAACTAATGCGGATCCATAATAAACCCCAGGAAGAGTAGCTGCTGCCTTGGCAGGAACTAATGGGGATCCATAATAAACCCCAGGAAGAGTAGCTGATGCCTTGACAGGAACTAATGGGATCCATAATAAACCCCAGGAAAAGTAGCTGCTGCCTTGACAGGAACTAATGGGGATCCATAATAAACCCCAGGAAGAGTAGCTGCTGCCTTGGCAGGAACTAATGGGGATCCATAATAAACCCCAGGAAGAGTAGCTGCTGCCTTGGCAGGAACTAATGGGGATCCATAATAAACCCCAGGAAGAGTAGCTGCTGCCTTGGCAGGAACTAATGGGGATCCATAATAAACCCCAGGAAGAGTAGCTGCTGCCTTGGCAGGAACTAATGGGATCCATAATAAACCCCTTCAACCTCAGAAGAAATTTGACAGTGTGGTGAACCTGAGGCGGCCCCTTCGACCCTACGAACAAACTTTTACAGATTTACAGATGAGAGCATCCTGTCGGGCTGTATCGCCACCTGGTATGGCAACTGCACCGCCCCCAACCGCTGGGCTCTCCAGAGGGTAGTGTGGTCTGCCCAACGCATCGCCAGGGGCACACTACCTGCCCTCCAGGACACCTACAGCACCGATGTCACAGGGAGGACAGAAAGATCATCAAGGACATCAACCACCCGAGCCATGGCCATTATCATCCAGAAGGCGAAGGTCAGTACAGGTGCATCAAAGCTATGACTGAGAGTCTGTATTCTAGTCAATGCCACTCCGACATTCCTATTTCTTAATTCCATTCTTTTACTTTTAGATGTGTGTATTGTTGTGACCTGTTAGATATTACGTCACTGTTGGAGGAAAACAAGCAGTTAGCTACACCTGGAGTAACATCTGCTGAATATGTGTATGTGACCGATAACATTTGATTGATAGATTACACCACACACACACACACATGCACACACACACACACACACACACACACACACACACACACACACACACACACACACACACACACACACACACACACACACACACACACACACACACACTAGAGCTACACAGATCTTGTGTTGCAGAGTTGTTTAATAAAGGCTGTGAAACGATTGGGTTCAAGCACATCTCTTGACTTCAGGCGACAGTTGAAATTAAGTTGAACATGTCAATGTTGAAGAGCTGAGTGGACAGATCAAAGACATACTTTCCTGAAAGGTTCTGTATTTGGAAAGGTTCTGTATTCTGAAAGGTTCTGCATTTTGAAAGGTTCTGTATTCTGAAAGGTTCTGTATTCTGAAAGGTTCTGTATTCTGAAAGGTTCTGCATTTGGAAAGGTTCTGTATTTGGAAAGGTTCTGTATTCTGAAAGGTTCTGTATTCTGAAAGGTTCTGTATTCTGAAAGGTTCTGCATTTGGAAAGGTTCTGTATTTGGAAAGGTTCTGTATTCTGAAAGGTTCTGTATTCTGAAAGGTTCTGTATTTTGAAAGGTTCTGTGTTTTGAAAGGTTCTGTCCTCTGGGGTAACACTGTACAGATTAGTCTAAGGATCCTCTCTCTCTCTAGGCGACAACAGGAGTACCCCCCCCCCCCCCCCCTCTCTCTCTCTCTCTCAAGGCAACAACAGGAAGATCCTCTCTCTCTCTAGGCGACAACAGGAGTACCCCCCCCCCCTCTCTCTCTCTCTCTCTCTCAAGGCAACAACAGGAAGATCCTCTCTCTCTCTAGACGACAACAAGATGATCCTCTCTCTCTCTCTCTCTCTCTCTCTCTCTCAATTCAATTCAATTCAAGGGCTTTATTGGCATGTGAGGTAGACAACATACAAAGTGAATATATAAAGTGAAAAACAACAAAAATTAACAGTAAACATTTACACATACAGAAGTTTCAAAACAGTAAAGACATTACAAATGTCATATTATATATATATATATACAGTGTTTTAACAATGTACAAATGGTTAAAGGACACAAGATAAAATAAATAAGCATAAATATGGGTTGTATTTACAATGGTGTTTGTTCTTCACTGGTTGCCCTTTTCTCGTGGCAACAGGTCACAAATCTTGCTGCTGTGATGGCACACTGTGGAATCTCTCTCTCTCTCTCTCTCTCTCTCTCTCTCTCTAGGCGACAACAGGAGGATCCTCTTTCTCTCTCTCTAGACGACAACAAGAGGACCCTCTCTGTCTCTCTCCCTCTAGGTGATAGCAAGAGGATCCTCTCTCTTTCTCTCTCTCTCTCTCTAGGCGACAACAGGAGGATCCTCTCTCTCTCTAGGCGACAACAAGAGGATCCCCTCTCTCTCTCTCTCTCTCTCTAGGCGACAACAGGAGGATCCTCTTTCTCCCTCTCTAGACGACAACAAGAGGATCCTCTCTCTGTTGCTCTCTCTCTCTAGGCGACAACAGGAGGATCCTCTGTCTCACTAGACGACAACAAGAGGATCCCTCTCTCTCTCTCTCTAGGCGACAACAGGAGGATCCTCTTTCTCTCTAGGAAACAACAAGAGGATCCCTCTCTCTCTCTCTAGGCGACAACAGGAGGATCCTCTCTCTCTCTAGGCAACAACAAGAGGATACCTCTCTCTCTCTAGGCGACAACAAAGGATCCCTCTCTCTCTAGGTAACAACAAGAGGACCCTCTCTCTCTAGGCAACAACAAGAGGATCCCTCTCTCTCTCTCTCTCTCTGGGCAACAACAGGAGGATCATCTCTCTCTCTAGGCGATAACAGGAGGATCCTCTCTCTCTCTAGGCAACAACAAGAGGATCCCTCTCTCTCTCTCTCTAGGTGACAACAAGAGGATCCCTCTCTCTCTCTCTAGGCAACAACAAGAGGATCCCTCTCTCTCTCTCTCTCTCTAGGTGACAACAGGAGGATCCTCTCTCTCTCTAGCCGACAACAGGAGGATACCTCTCTCTCTCAATTAATTTCAATTTCAATGTATTACGGGCTTTTTTGGCATGAGAAACATATGTTAACATTGCAGTAGCAAGTGAAGTAGATAATAATCAAAAGTGAAATAAACAATACAAGTGACTTACTTACTTGCTTACTGACTTTATTGTCCCCATGGGGAAATGTTGTTGCAGTGTCATGCACATGTTTAAAGTTGCGTTTAAATACAAAACGAAATTGACAATACAACTTTCAAAAAAGGTACATACCAATAAGACATTTGTTTTTTAAAGACTAGCCTGCTGGCCTTACTGAGTCGATAGGAATATTAGCACAAGCTATTTAGGAGGGATATCACACCTGGAACAAAGAATTGTCTAGTTCTGTTTTTCCTGCTGAGGGGTGCCCTATACCTGCGCCCAGAGCGGAGTAGTTCAAAGTCCGGGTCCAGGGGGTGGCTTGGGTCTAAAATTATTTTGTGAGCCTTGCGGAGGGCCCTGACTTTAAATATCTCATCCAGGCCTTTCTGTTTGACTCCAAGTACCTTGGGGAGTTCCCTGACTTTAAATATCTCATCCACGCCTGTCTGTTTGACTTCTAGTACCTTGCTGAGGGCCCTGACCTTAAAGATCTCATCCAAGCCTGTCTGTTTGACTCCAAGTACCTTGTTGAGGGCCCTGACCTTGAAGATCTCATCCAGGCCTGTCTGTTTGACTCCAAGTACCTTGCCGAGGGCCCTGACCTTGAAAATCTCATCCAGGCCTGTCTGTTTGACTCCAAGTAACTTGGGGAGGGTCCTGACCTTACAGATCTCATCCAGGCCTGTCTGTTTGACTCCAAGTACCTTGCTGAAGGCCCTGACCTTAAAGATCTCATCCAGGCCTGTCTGATTGACTCCAACTACTTTGCTGAAGGTCCTGACCTTACATATCTCCTCTAGGCCTGTCTGTTTGACTCCAAGTAACTTGGGGAGGGCCCTGACCTTACAGATCTCATCCAGGCCTGTCTGTTTGACTCCAAGTACCTTGCAGATGGACCTGACCTTAAAGATCACATCCAGGCCTGTCTGTTTGACTCCAAGTATTTTGGGGAGGGCCCTGACCTTAAAGATCTCATCCAGGCCTGTCTGATTGACTCCAAGTATCTTGGGGAGGGCCCTGACCTTAAAGATCTCATCCAGGCCTGTCTGTTTGACTCCAAGTACCTTGGGGAGGGCCCTGACCTTAAAGATCTCATCCAGGCCTGTCTGTTTGACTCCAAGTACCTTGGGGAGGGCCCTGACCTTAAAGATCTCATCCAGGCCTGTCTGTTTGACTCCAAGTATCTTGGGGAGGGTCCTGACCTTAAAGATCTCATCCAGGCCTGTCTGTTTGACTCCAAGTACCTTGCTGAAGGCACTGACCTTAAAGATCTCATCCAGGCCTGTCTGATTGACTCCAACTACTTTGCTGAAGGTCCTGACCTTACATATCTCCTCTAGGCCTGTCTGTTTGACTCCAAGTAACTTGGGGAGGGCCCTGACCTTACAGATCTCATCCAGGCCTGTCTGTTTGACTCCAAGTACCTTGCAGAGGGACCTGACCTTAAAGATCACATCCAGGCCTGTCTGTTTGACTCCAAGTATCTTGGGGAGGGCCCTGACCTTAAAGATCTCATCCAGGCCTGTCTGATTGACTCCAAGTATCTTGGGGAGGGCCCTGACCTTAAAGATCTCATCCAGGCCTGTCTGTTTGACTCCAAGTATCTTGGGGAGGGTCCTGACCTTAAAGATCTCATCCAGGCCTGTCTGTTTGACTCCAAGTATCTTGGGGAGGGCCCTGACCTTAAAGATCTCACCCAGGCCTGTCTGGTTGACTCCAAGTACCTTGGGGAGGGCCCTGACCTTAAAGATCTCACCCAGGCCTGTCTGGTTGACTCCAAGTAACTTGGGGAGGGCCCTGACCTTAAAGATCTCACCCAGGCCTGTCTGGTTGACTCCAAGTAACTTGGGGAGGGCCCTGACCTTAAAGATCTCATCCAAGCCTGTCTGTTTGACTCCAAGTAACTTGGGGAGGGCCCTGACCTTAAAGATCTCATCCAGGCCTGTCTGTTTGACTCCAAGTATCTTGGGGAGGGCCCTGACCTTAAAGATCTCATCCAGGCCTGTCTGTTTGACTCCAAGTACCTTGGGGAGGGCCCTGGCCTTAAAGATCTCATCCAGGCCTGTCTGTTTGACTCCAAGTACCTTGCAGAGGGACCTGACCTTAAAGATCACATCCAGGCCTGTCTGTTTGACTCCAAGTATTTTGGGGAGGGCCCTGACCTTAAAGATCTCATCCAGGCCTGTCTGATTGACTCCAACTACTTTGCTGAAGGTCCTGACCTTACATATCTCCTCTAGGCCTGTCTGTTTGACTCCAAGTAACTTGGGGAGGGCCCTGACCTTACAGATCTCATCCAGGCCTGTCTGTTTGACTCCAAGTACCTTGCAGAGGGACCTGACCTTAAAGATCACATCCAGGCCTGTCTGTTTGACTCCAAGTATCTTGGGGAGGGCCCTGACCTTAAAGATCTCATCCAGGCCTGTCTGTTTGACTCCAAGTATCTTGGGGAGGGCCCTGACCTTAAAGATCTCATCCAGGCCTGTCTGTTTGACTCTAAGTACCTTGGGGAGGGCCCTGACCTTAAAGATCTCATCCAGGCCTGTCTGTTTGACTCCAAGTATCTTGGGGAGGGTCCTGACCTTACAGATCTCATCCAGGCCTGTCTGTTTGACTCCAAGTATCTTGGGGAGGGCCCTGACCTTAAAGATCTCACCCAGGCCTGTCTGGTTGACTCCAAGTACCTTGGGGAGGGCCCTGACCTTAAAGATCTCACCCAGGCCAGTCTGGTTGACTCCAAGTAACTTGGGGAGGGCCCTGACCTTAAAGAACTCACCTAGGCCTGTCTGGTTGACTCCAAGTAACTTGGGGAGGGCCCTGACCTTAAAGATCTCATCCAAGCCTGTCTGTTTGACTCCAAGTAACTTGCTGAGGGTCCTGACCTTAAAGATCTCATCCAGGCCTGTCTGTTTGACTCCAGGGCGGTAGTCATTCAGGGCGGTAGTCATTCAGCACAGAGGGATTAGATGATTTAGGAATTGGTATAATTATTGAGTTTTTCCACACATGTTTCCGCACGTGTTGCTGGTCGAGTGAGGATTTGAAAATGTCTGTAAAAACACCAGCCAGTTGTTCAGCACAGTGCTTTTAACACATGTCCACTTATTTTGTCTGGGCCTGGGCTTTTGTATGTGTTTCATCCCCTGAACAGCTTCACAACATCAGACTGTTTAACAACATCTCTCTCAAACATGTGTAATTGATGCTTCCATTTGTTTAACCTCTGACACAAAGTTCTCTGATTCAAATCTTGAGAAGAAAACATTCAGTTCATTAGCCATGTTCTGGCCCTCATATCTCCCATGTTCTGGCCCTCATATCTCCCATGTTCTGGCCCTCATATCTCCCATGTTCTGGCCATCATATCTCCCATGTTCTGGCCCTCATATCTCCCATGTTCTGGCCCTCATATCTCCCATGTTCTGGCCCTCATGTCCCCCAAGGTCAGCACTGGTTTTTCCCCTGCCTATGTGTCCCTGGGTCTCCAGGCCACCCTTGTGTTTCCTGAGGAGAGGCTCCTCTCCACCCTTGTGTTTCCTGAGGAGAGGCTCCTCTCCACCCTTGTGTTTCCTGAGGAGAGGCTCCTCTCCACCCTTGTGTTTCCTGAGGAGAGGGTCCTCTCCACCCTTGTGTTTCCTGAGGAGAGGGTCCTCTCCACCCTTGTGTTTCCTGAGGAGAGGGTCCTCTCCACCCTTGTGTTTCCTGAGGAGAGGGTCCTCTCCACCCTTGTGTTTCCTGTGGAGTGGGTCCTCTCCACCCTTGTGTTTCCTGAGGAGAGGGTCTTCTCCACCCTTGTGTTTCCTGAGGAGAGGCTCCTCCCACCCTTGTGTTTCCTGAGGAGAGGGTCCTCTCCACCCTTGTGTTTCCTGAGGAGAGGGTCCTCTCCACCCTTGTGTTTCCTGAGGAGAGGGTCCTCTCCACCCTTGTGTTTCCTGAGGAGAGGGTCCTCTTCACCCTTGTGTTTCCTGAGGAGAGGCTCCTCTCCACCCTTGTGTTTCCTGAGGAGAGGGTCCTCTCCACCCGTGTGTTTCCTGAGGAGAGGCTCCTCTCCACCCTTGTGTTTCCTGAGGAGAGGGTCCTCTCTACCCTTGTGTTTCCTGTGGAGAGGGTCCTCTTCACCCTTGTGTTTCCTGTGGAGAGAGTACTCTCCACCCTTGTGTTTCCTGAGGAAAGGGTCCTCCTCACCCTTTTGTTTCCCGAGGAGAGGGTCCTCTCCACCCTTGTGTTTCCTGTGGAGAGGGTCCTCTCCACTCTTGTGTTTCCTGAGGAGATGGTCCTCTCCACCCTTGTGTTTCCTGTGGAGAGGGTTCTCTCCACCCTTGTGTTTCCTGAGGAGAGGTTCCTCTCTACCCTTGTGTTTCCTGAGGAGAGGGTCCTCTCCACCCTTGTGTTTCCTGAGGAGAGGGTCCTCTCCTTACCCTTGTATGCCTCCTTGTCCACCTGTATCTGTACATCTCTTAAAGCCTGTCTATCACCCCCGGCATAAACTGATCTCACGTTGTACATCTCTTAAAGCCTGTCTATCACCCTCAGAATTAACTACCTTCTTCCTATCAAGTAGTGATTTTAGATGTTTTAATACCCAAGGCTTATTGTTATGGAAGATTTGACAGGTTTTAGTGGAACAACTGACTCAACACAGAAGTTTACATTAGTCTGAAACAACATCTGTGAGTTCATCAAGATCAGAGCTGCTGTCCTCAAATACCTCCCACAGTCAAAACACCCTGGAGACCAAATACCTCCCACAGTCAAAACACCCTGGAGACCAAATACCTCCCACAGTCAAAACACCCCTGGAGACCAAATACCTCCCACAGTCAAAACACCCTGGAGACCAAATACCTCCCTCAGTCAAAACACCCTGGAGACCAAACACCTCCCACAGTCAAAACACCCTGGAGACCAAATACCTCCCACAGTCAAAACACCCTGGAGACCAAATACCTCCCACAGTCAAAACACCCTGGAGACCAAATATCTCCCACAGTCAAAACACCCCTGGAGACAAGTGATGCTGTTGTCATTCCAGATCTGGACAGTTTTAACTGTGGGTTTCTCCCTCTCCAGGAGCCGACAGTAGGTTGGCCTGAGGTAGTTTTAACTGTGGGTTTCTCCCTCTCCAGGAGCTGACAGTAGGTTGGCCTGAGGTAGTTTTAACTGTGGGTTTCTTCCTCTCCAGGAGCCGACAGTAGGTTGGCCTGAGGTGGTTTTAACTGTGGGTTTCTCCCTCTCCAGGAGCCGACAGTAGGTTGGCCTGAGGTAGTTTTAACTGTGGGTTTCTCCCTCTCCAGGAGCCGACAGTAGGTTGGCCTGAGGTAGTTTTAACTGTGGGTTTCTCCCTCTCCAGGAGCTGACAGTAGGTTGGCCTGAGGTAGTTTTAACTGTGGGTTTCTTCCTCTCCAGGAGCCGACAGTAGGTTGGCCTGAGGTGGTTTTAACTGTGGGTTTCTCCCTCTCCAGGAGCCGACAGTAGGTTGGCCTGAGGTAGTTTTAACTGTGGGTTTCTCCCTCTCCAGGAGCCGACAGTAGGTTGGCCTGAGGTAGTTTTAACTGTGGGTTTCTCCCTCTCCAGGAGGCGACAGTAGGTTGGCCTGAGGTAGTTTTAACTGTGGGTTTCTCCCTCTCCAGGAGCCGACAGTAGGTTGGCCTGAGGTAGTTTTAACTGTGGGTTTCTCCCTCTCCAGGAGCCGACAGTAGGTTGGGCTGAGGTAGTTTTAACTTTGGGTTTCTCCCTCTCCAGGAGCCGACAGTAGGTTGGGCTGAGGTAGTTTTAACTTTGGGTTTCTCCCTCTCCAGGAGCCGACAGTAGGTTGGGCTGAGGTAGACCACATTGTGGTCTGATGTCCCCAGGGGAGGTTTGGTGGTGGCAGAAAACACCACCAATATATTGTGGTGTTGCATAGCACAAGTCAAGAGTCCTATTTTTCATAGTGAGACATTTCACATACTGGTGCTTTGTGCGCAGAACTTTGTGCAAGGTACAGCAGTTAAAATCCCCTCAAATAAATTTGGGTGCGTCGGGGGAGATGGACTCCAGTTTCTGTGACAGATTATAAATACTCTTTGATGCCTTTGTTATATTAGCTAGTACATTAGCTATACATTACACTCACCGAAGTTCCAAAAGAATAAAGACAATTAAAAATGTCATATCTATCTAAAAACAGTGTTGTAAAGATGTGCAAATAGTTCAAGTGCAAAAGGGAAAATAAATAAACATAAATATGGGTATTTACAGCAGTTGTTCTTCACTGGTTTTCCTTTTCTTGTGGCAACAGGTCACAAATCTTACTGCTGTGATGGCACACACTGGTATTTCACCAAATAGATATGTGAGTTTGTCAAAATTGGATTTGTTTTGGAATTCTCTGTGGGTTTTTGTAATCTGAGGGAAATATGTGTCTCTAATATGGTCATACATTTGGCAGGAGGTTAGGAATTAGGAAGTGCAGCTCAGTTTCCACCTGATTTTGTGGGCAGTGTGCACATAGCCTGTATTCTCTTGAGAGCCAAGTCTGTCTACGGTGACATGCTCACTGAGTTGATACGTAGTCAAAGTTTTCCTTAATTTTATGTCACAATGGTCAGGTATTCTGCCACTGTGTACTCTCTGTTAAGGGCCAAAAAGCACTGTAGTTTGCTCTGTTTTTTTGTTAATTCTTTCCAATGTGTCAAATAATTATATTTTTGTTTTCTCGTGATTTTGTTGGGTGTAATTGTGTTGATGTCCTGGGGCTCTGTGGGGTCTCTTTGTGTTTGTGAACAGAGCCCCAGGACCAGCCTGCTTAGACTTTTCTCCAGGTTCATCTCTCTGTAGATGATGGCTTTGTTATGGTTTGGGAATCGCTTCCTTTTAGGTGGTCGTAGAATTTAGTCTCTCTTCTGGATTTTGATAATTAGTCGGTATCGGACTAATTCTGCTCTACATGCATTAATTGGTGCTTTACGTTTTACACGGAGGATGTTTTTGCAGATTTCTGCATGTAATTTGGTGTTTGGCTCATTTAGTGAATTATTGGTTGGTGAGCGGACCACAGACCTCACAACCATAAAGGGCAATAGGTTCTATAACTGATTCAAGCATTTTTAACCAGATCCTAATTGGGATGTTGAATTTATGTTCCTTTTGATGGCGTAGAAGGCCATTCTTTCCTTGTCTCTCAGATCGTTCACAGCTTTGTGGAAGTTACCTGTGGCGCTGATGTTAAGGCCGAGGTAGGTATAGTTTGTTGTGTGTTCGGGGGCAAAGCATGTGGTGCTGATGTTTAGGCCAAGGAATGTGTTATTTTGCTTTAGGGCAACAGTGTCTAGATGGAATTTGTATTTGTGGTCCTGGCAACTGGACCTTTTTTGGAACACCATTATTTTTGTCTTACTGAGATTTACTGTCAGGGCCCAGGTCTGACAGAATCTGTGCAGAATATTTAGGTGCTGCTGTAGGCCCTCCTTGGTTGGGGACAGAAGCACCAGATCAGCAAACAGTAGACATTTGTCTTCAGATTCCATTAGGGTGAGGCTGGGTGCTGCAGACTGTTCTAGTGACCTTGCCAATTCGTTGATATATATGTTGAAGAGGGTGGGGCTCAAGCTGCAACCCTGTCTCACCCCACAGCCCTGTGGAAAGAAATGTTGGTGTTTTTTGTAAATTTCAACCCACACTTGTTGTTCATCTACATGGATTTTATAATGTTGTATGTTTTTCCCCCCAACACCACTTTCCATACATTTGTATAGCAGGCCCTCATGCCAAATTGAGACAAAAGCTTTTTTGAAATCAAAAAATCATGAGAAGACGTTGCCTTTGTTTTGGTTTGTTTGTTCGTCAATTAGGGTGTGCAGGGTGAATACGTGGTCTGTCGTACGATAATTTGGTCAAAAGGCAATTTGACATTTGCTCAGAACTTTGTTTTCACTGAGGAAATGTACAAGTCTGCAGTTAATGATAATGCAGAGTATTTTCCCAAGTCTGCTGTTGACTTACTGTTAATACCACGGTAGTTATCGGGGTCAAATTTGTCTCCACTTTTGTGGATTGGTGTGGTCATTCCTTGGTTCCAAATATTGGGGAATGTGTCAGAGCTGAGGATGATGTTAAAGAGTTTAAGTATAGCCAATTGGAATTTGTGGTCTGTATATTTTTTCATTTAATTTGGGATACCTTCAACCCCGCAGGCCTTTTTGGGTTGGAGGGTTTGTACTTTGTCCTGTAGTTTATCTCAATGTAGTTTGACTATCCAGTGGGTTCTGGTAGTGTTTAAAAGTTCTAAGATTCTGTTTTTGCTGTTTGTTCTTTGTTATAGAGCCAAGAAGATTGGAGAAGTTGTTTCTCCGTTTTGGATAGATAACTCTTTGTTTTGTTGTTTGTTCAGTGTGTTCCAATTTTCAAAATGATGTCGCTCTTCCCTGCGGCTACGACGGATACTATAACGTTCATTTCTGATGTCGACCTGATGCTTTAAGGGAAATGTGCCAGCCCAGTGAGAGATGTAAAAAAGAAACAATGTTGAAACATGTTACCACTTGTAGAAGGCAGGTTTTTAGACTCACTGCCAAAAAACTATTTAATATCAGGTGATGTATGACGGGAAAGCCTACATGGTTTATGCAACTACAGGTAGTCTGAAGTGTTTTAATTGTGGGGAGATTGGACATAAGTGGAAGGCATGCACACACAGGGAGCGGGGCGAGCAGGGCACTGATGGATCCTCTGTTGCATCTAGCTCCAGATTTGAGACCTGGGGGGTTTCGGGCCAGGCCTCCATCCTCGGTACAAACTTAACACTAACCATTGCAAGGACCAAATCAAATCAAATCAAATTTGAATTAGTCACATGCACCGAATACAGCAGGTGTAGACCATACAGTGAAATGCTTACTTATGAGCCCCTAGCCGACAGTGCAGTTTACAAAAATATGGTTAAGAAGAAGAGATAAAAGTAACAAGTAATTAAAGAGGAGCAGAAAAAATTAACATTATATACAGGGGGTGTGGAGGTTATATACAGGGTATTACAGTACAGAGTCAATGTGGAGGCTATATACAGGGTATTACAGTACAGAGTCAATGTGGAGGCTATATACAGGGTATTACAGTACAGAGTCAATGTGGAGGCTATATACAGGGTATTACAGTACAGAGTCAATGTGGAGGCTATATACAGGGGGTACCGGTACAGAGTCAATGTGGAGGCTATATACAGGGGGTACCGGTACAGAGTCAATGTGGAGGCTATATACAGGGTATTACAGTACAGAGTCAATGTGGAGGCTATATACAGAGGGTACCGGTACAGAGTCAATGTGGAGGCTATATACAGGAGGTACCGGTACATAGTCAATGTGGAGGCTATATTACAGGGGGTACCGGTACAGAGTCAATGTGGAGGCTATATACAGGGTATTACAGTACAGAGTCAATGTGGAGGCTATATACAGGGGATACCGGTACAGAGTCAATGTGGAGGCTATATACAGGGGGTACCGGTACAGAGTCAATGTGGAGGCTATATACAGGGGGTACCGGTACAGAGTCAATGTGGAGGCTATATATAGGGGGTGCCGGAACAGAGTCAATGTGGAGGCTATATACAGGGGGTACCGGTACAGAGTCAATGTGGAGGCTATATACAGGGGGTGCTGGTACAGAGTCAATGTTGAGACTATAGACAGGGGGTACCGGTACAGAGTCAATGTGGAGGCTATATACAGGTGGTTCTGGTACAGAGTCAATTTGGAGGCTATATACAGGGTACAGAGTCAATGTGGAGTCTATATACAGGGTATTACGGTACAAAATCAATGCGGAGGCTATATACAGGGTATTACAGTACAGAGTCAATGTGGAGGCTATATACAGGGTATTACAGTACAGAGTCAATGTGGAGGCTATATACAGGGTATTACAGTACAGAGTCAATGTGGAGGCTATATACAGGGTATTACAGTACATAGTCAATGTGAAGACTATATACAGGGGGTACCGGTACAGAGTCAATGTGGAGACTATATACAGGGTATTACAGTACAGAGTCAATGTGGAGGCTATATACAGGGTATTACAGTACAGAGTCAATGTGGAGGCTATATACAGGGGGTACCGGTACAGAGTCAATGTGGAGACTATATACAGGGTATTACAGTACAGAGTCAATGTGGAGGCAATATACAGGGGGTACCGGTACAGAGTCAATGTGGAGGCTATATACAGGAGGTACCGGTACATAGTAAATGTGGAGGCTATATACAGGGGTACCGGTACAGAGTCAATGTGGAGGCTATATACAGGGTATTACAGTACAGAGTCAATGTGGAGGCTGTATACAGGGGGTACCGGTACAGAGTCAATGTGGAGGCTATATACAGGGGGTACCGGTACAGAGTCAATGTGGAGGCTATATACAGGGGGTACCGGTACAGAGTCAATGTGGAGGCTATATACAGGAGGTACCGGTACATAGTCAATGTGGAGGCTATATACAGGGGGTACCGGTACAGAGTCAATGTGGAGGCTATATATAGGGGGTGCCGGAACAGAGTCAATGTTGAGACTATAGACAGGGGGTACCGGTACAGAGTCACTGTGGAGGCTATATACAGGGGGTACCGGTACAGAGTCAATGTGGAGGCTATATACAGGGGGTGCCGGTACAGAGTCAATGTTGAGACTATAGACAGGGGGTACCGGTACAGAGTCAATGTGGAGGCTATATACAGGTGGTTCTGGTACAGAGTCAATTTGGAGGCTATATACAGGGTACAGAGTCAATGTGGAGTCTATATACAGGGTATTACGGTACAAAATCAATGTGGAGACGAAATGCAGGGTATTACGGTACAGAGTCCATGTGGAGGCTATATTCAGGGTATTACAGTACAGAGTCAATGCGGAAGCTATATACAGGGTACTACAGTACAGAGTCAATGTGGAGGCTATATACAGGGTATTACGGTACAGAGTCCATGTGGAGGCTATATACAGGGTATTATGGTACAGAGTCAATGTGGAGAAGAAATACAGGGTATTACGGTACATAGTCAATGTGGAGGCTATATACAGGGTATCACAGTACAGAGTCAATGTGGAGGCTATATACAGGGGGTACCGTTACAGAGTCAATGTGGAGGCTATATACAGGGGGTACCAGTACAAAGTCAATGTGGAGGCTATATACAGGGGGTACCGGTACAGAGTCAATGTGGAGGCTATATACAGGGTGTTACGGTACAGAGTCAATGCGGAGGCTCTATACAGGGGGTACCGGTACAGAGTCAATGTGGAGGCTATATACAGGCTGTTCTCGTACAGAGTCAATTTGGAGGCTACATACAGGGTACAGAGTCAATGTGGAGGCTATATACAGGGTATTTTGGTACAGAGTCAATGTGGAGAAGAAATACAGGGTATTACGGTACAGAGTCATTGTGGAGGCTATATACAGGGGTACCGTTACAGAGTCAATGTGAAGGCTATATACAGGGGGTACCAGTACAGAGTAAATATGGAGGCTGTATACAGGGGGGTGCCGGTACAGAGTCAATGTGTAGGCTATATACAGGGGGTACCGGTACAGAGTAAATTTGGAGGCTATATACAGGGGGTACCGGTACAGAGTCGATGTGGAGGCTATATACAGGGTGTTACGGTACAGAGTCAATGTGGAGGCTATATACAGGAGGTACCGGTACAGAGTCAATGTGGAGGCTATATACAGGGGGTACCGGAACAGAGTCAATGTGGAGGCTATATACAGGGGGTACCGGTACAGAGTCATGTTAGTTTATTTTTGATGTGGGCACCAAGGAACTTGATCGGCTTCCTATTTCGCATAAAAGCATCCTTCACTCATGCTGCCAAACATACCCTCGTTAAACTGACCATCCTACCGATCCTCGACTTCGGTGATGTCATCTATAAAATAGCCTCCAACACTCTACTCAACAAACTGGATGCAGTCTATCACAGTGCAATCCGTTTTGTCACCAAAGCCCCATACACTACCCACCATTGCGACCTGTACGCTCTCATTGGTTGGCCCTCGCTTCATACTAGTCGCCAAACCCACTGGCTATGCTTTATCTTTGCAAGGTCGCAAATGAGAACTTGTTCTCAACTAGCCTACCTGGTTAAATAAAACATTCTCTAAATAAAAAAAATCTATCTCCGTAAGGACAGCTGTAACAGGGTTCTGGGCTCCTAGTGGTTTATCAGGATCTATGTCAGTCAGGGGAGCTGTATCAGGATTCTGTGCTCACAGATCTACACTATTGGATTTTCAGACCATATGGTAACAATTGTGTTTAGCTTGGCAGTTGTTCCTTGTCCGAGGTCTTACTAGCACTTAAATTATTGTATGATGACCTCATTTTGTGAGTGGTTTAGTGTCTTCTGGGAGAGTTGGAAAGGTAGGAAAGCTGAGTTTGAGAACCTAAGACAATTGTGGGAGGTGGAGAGAACACAAGTAAGGTTGTTTTGCCAGCAGTACCCTACCCATGGGGCAGCTAGGATAACATCTACTATTCGTAGGTTTGAGAAGGATATTAAAGGCATCGAGGATAGCCTTATTAGGCAGAAGGATTTAGGATCAGAAAGGGAGTTGAGGGCTAAGGGGACAGATCTGGGGTCTTTTTTACAGGATCAGGTAAATGGTGCGGCCATTAGAGCATGGATGGCTACCCTAATGGAAATGGTTGTTCCGAGTTCGTTCTTCTTCAACCTGCATAAGCAGATGTTCCATCTATGGCGTCCTTCGGGGTCTCTGGCTTCGGATCCAGATGAGGAGGATGACTATGGACTTCTACGCAGACCTCTACATTGACAGAAACACTGATCCACATTGTGCTCAGGAGATTCTACATGGGTTGCCTAAGCTCAAGCCTGGGGCTGGAGGCGGATCTTTCTTTTCAGAAACCAAACTGGGAGGGGCTGATGGACAAGTTTGCAACTAAGTTGTCTAATTGGCAATGGGTGTTACCACTGATATCTTTCAGGGGAAGGATCCTGGTCACTAACAACTCAATGCTCTGGCACAGGCTGATGGTGCTGGATCCCCAAAAGAGTCTCATCAAGAAACTACAGAGGCTACTGGTGGATGCCAACACTTGATACACGCAAGTGTTACACCTCCCTTTGCATGAGGGGGGCCAAGAGCTGGTGGACATTGGGTCCAGAGTGACAGCTTTCTGTCGACAAGCAGCACAGAGACTTCATTGAAGCGGTCAAGTACCAGCAAGGGGTGTGCTGGAGAGACATGGTAAGGGCTGTTCTGAGGAGAGCAGGGGACCTTGGGTATTAGAGGCAATTGTTCCTATTGGATATGGAGCAAGTCAATATGTCAGCCATATCCTCCGTTCTACCGCGTTGTGCTTTGGGCACTGTTCACAGAGACATTTCACGGACAGGAGCATGGATAATTGAATAGCCACTGTTTCACAATCCACTCATCCAGGCCAGTGGTCCAGGCTTGTGAGAGCGGGGTTTACTAAGTTGGGTGGAAATCTGTCAACGACATGGCGGAGGCTTCCTCCATAAAGTCAACAGGGCTGCTGCAGCAGGTGGTGGAGGGGGTCCGAACTGCACTACCGGGCTCGTTCTCCTGGGGAACCGGCAGAGACTGCCTACCTCCTTTCACTATTGCTGCCGCTGGAGTGGAATACCTGGAGGGTGAGGGAATGATCTTATGGTTCAAGACTGTGAAGGTGGCGCAGAAGGATCTGTTGTGTGGGTTGAGGGCAACAGGGCGGCTGTAAAGGTGGTTTAGAATGACCAGCTGTGTGGGTTGAGGGCAACCGGGTGGCTGTGGGGTTTGGGATCCGGGCTTTACTCTGAGAGGATGTTGGCGCATCCTGTATAAGCCTCCCATAGAGAAGCGTATTGCTGATCTACAGTGACGGATTGAGATGCTAGGGGCAGGATGTAGGGACCCTAGAGCTGTGTTGCTGGGGCTGGTGTGGGCTCGGCTAAAACTGGAGCATGTATATGGGGGCCTGGTGTCTGGGGGACTTTGTAGTGGTGTGGGGAGTCAGGGGGTGTTCTATGTGTCAGGGAGTCAGGGGGTGTTCTATGTGTCAGGGAGTCAGGGGGTTGTCTATGTGTCAGGGAGTCAGGGGGTTGTCTATGTGTCAGGGAGTCAGGGGGTGTTCTATGTGTCAGGGAGTCAGGGGGTTGTCTATGTGTCAGGGAGTCAGGGGGTGTTCTATGTGTCAGGGAGTCAGGGGGTGTTCTATGTGTCAGGGAGTCAGGGGGTGTTCTATGTGTCAGGGAGTCAGTGTGTGTTCTATGTGTCAGGGAGTCAGGGGGTTGTCTATGTGTCAGGGAGTCAGGGGGTGTTCTATGTGTCAGGGAGTCAGGGGGTGTTCTATGTGTCAGGGAGTCAGGGGGTGTTCTATGTGTCAGGGAGTCAGTGTGTGTTCTATGTGTCAGGGAGTCAGGGGGTTGTCTATGTGTCAGGGAGTCAGGGGGTGTTCTATGTGTCAGGGAGTCAGGGGGTGTTCTATGTGTCAGGGAGTCAGGGGGTGTTCTATGTGTCAGGGAGTCAGCGTGTGTTCTATGTGTCAGGGAGTCAGGGGGTGTTCTATGTGTCAGGGAGTCAGGGGGTTGTCTATGTGTCAGGGAGTCAGGGGGTGTTCTATGTGTCAGAGAGTCAGGGGGTGTTCTATGCGTCAGGGGGTCAGGGGGTGTTCTATGTGTCAAGGGGTCAGGGGTGTTCTATGTGTCAGGGAGTCAGGGGGTGTTCTATGTGTCAGGGAGTCAGGGGGTTGTCTATGTGTCAGGGAGTCAGGGGGTGTTCTATGTGTCAGGGAGTCAGGGGGTGTTCTATGTGTCAAGGGGTCAGGGGGTGTTCTATGTGTGGTGGACGACAGGAGGGGGCTTGGTTTCAACTTTCTGGTCTGTTAAAATTAAATGAAGTTTGTTTTAATGATGTAAGTATATATATTTTGTAGCATATGTGACACGTTTCACACGTCACTACTTCACAAGAGAGGCATTTGAACATATATATTTGTTTTAATGTTTTTTGGGGGCATAAATGTCTTCTGGAACATGTGATTTTTCATGTGCCTTATTAATACTGAACGTGTTTTCCATCTGCAAATACAAATAAAATTGTTAAATTGTTGGTTGTCATGTAGCATGCTTCTGTCCATAACGTGAGTGTTGATAATGATATTGATATCTACCTCGGCTGTTTTGAAAGAAATACGTTTTTCTACTTTTCTCAACAACATTGCTGGCCTGAATTTAGCAGGCGCTATCGACAGATCCGTTGGAAAAAGTGCTGGGCTATTTTCTGCACACGCCACAATCAGTGTGATCCCAGAATTAAATGGTCTCAGCCTGCCGTGTAGTATCCATCTATGTATACTGGTCTAGCTACATTTTCAGACATTACAAGTTTCACATTTTATCAGAAAGTAATTTCCATCGCAAGGTAAAAAATATATATATATTGAACCTAGTCAGCAAGTTAATTAAGAACAAATTCTTAATCACGGCCTAGGAACAGTGGGATAATTGCCTTGTTCAGGGGCAGATTTTTACCATGTCAGCTCGGGGATTTGATCTAGCAACCTTTGCAGTTACTAGTCCCAACGCTCTAACCACTAGGCTACCTGCCACCCCAAGTTAAAGAATACTGTTTACCTAGCTAGCGAACATTAGCTTGCTGGCTCGCCAGCTAACTCTGCATATATGATCTGTGTAGTAATGTTATTAGAATCAGAAATCCATTTTAATTGCTAGCTATAGCCTAATGTTAGCTAGTTAGCTAACATTGGACCTAGATGGTTAGCTTTATCTACCTGCAGATTCATACTACAGCTATGGCAAACAGTTTGTTTTGGATTGGTGGTAGTATGATTTGGGATTATTCCGGTTCATTGTTTTGCTAGCTAGCTACAGGTCTAAACAAAAGCCTCCACTTTGCCAGATGATTCCATTTCATGAACAGGTGTACATGTCTAGACAATAGTGACCCATCCACTTCGTGACTGGGGGGGTGGATATAGCATTTCTTTCACACGACCCATCAATTTAGACAAGCTTGTCTGGGTAAGAATCATCTAATAAATATCAAAAATAAATAAAAAATTTAAACTGGACCCTTTCTTTTTTTGATATTGCAAATATGCAGGTAACAATTTCTCTGTACCGTTTAAACTTTCTGTATGCTGTGCATGTGACAGACTTTAGATTTTATATAGTGTGTGTTTACCAGAGATGGTAATGTGAACAACAACATGACCTGCACCAAAGTCAGATAAGGATATAGGCCAAGGACTAGATAAAGTTTATTTTTACCGGGAGTTTTTCCTTATTGAAGGCTACTATTTTTACCATTTTTAGTCTTGAAATATTTGGTTGTTTACTAAATACTGTGTTTAAAACATGGACTCACATGTGAATCCTTAAAGAGATGGGTGGGGCTAAGGCTTAAGAGGGTGTGAACGATGCTGAATGGGTGTAGACAAAGAAGAGCTCTCCGGTAGGTGTACCAAAACATTCAAAACTGGTAAACAAGTTTATCAACTTTCAAAGCACAATTACTTGCCCATTGTTCCTCAGCTGCAGTGTATGATATACCATTGTGTTGGAGTCTTATACAATATAAAAAACATCATTTGAAATGTTGCTACATAGGACCAAATCAAGGCGGTGGGTCACATATCTCTGTCTCTCTCTCTCTTTCTGGGCAACAACATGAGGATCCTCTCTCTCTCTCTGGGCAACAACATGAGGATCCTCTCTCTCTCTCTCTCTCTCTCTCTCTCTCTCTGTCTGTCTGTCTGTCTGTCTGTCTGTCTGTCTGTCTGTCTGTCTGTCTGTCTGTCTGTCTGTCTGTCTGTCTGTCTGTCTGTCTGTCTGTCTGTCTGTCTGTCTGTCTGTCTGTCTGTCTGTCTGTCTGTCTGTCTGTCTGTCTGTCTGTCTGTCTGTCTGTCTGTCTCTCTCTCTCTCTCTCTCTCTCTCTCTCTCTCTCTCTCTCTCTGAGGATCCTCTCTCTCTCTCTCTCTCTCTGGGCAACAACATCAGAATCCTCTCCCTCTCTTTCTGGGCAACAACCTGAGAATCCTCTCCCTATCTTTCTGGGCAACAACATGAGAATCCTCTCCCTCTCTTTCTGGGCAACAATCTGAGAATCCTCTCCCTCTCTTTCTGGGCAACAACATGAGAATCCTCTCCCTCTCTTTCTGGGCAACAACCTGAGAATTCAGTCCCTCTCAATTAAATTCAAATGGGCTTTATTGGCATGTTTCCCATGAAAATGTAGGCAAAACAATTGAGACTAGAATAGGGCCTTCAAGCTGCTGTAGACACTGAAACTATAACTGGGTCTTCAAGCAGCTGTAGACACTGAGACCATAACAGGGTCTTCAAGCAGCTGTAGACACTGAGACTATAACTGGGCATTCAAGCATGTGTAAACATTGAGACCCTACAACTGAAGACAGACTGACGAGAGAGGGAGGGCGAGCCAGAGAGGGAGAGAGAAAGAGCGAGATATACAGGCGGAGAGACAGAGGGACAAAGAAGTAGAACTAGAGGGAGAGTGATACAGAAAGGGGGAATACTGCATGAAAAGAGGTGGGGTTAGGGGAGGTCAGTGGCAGGAATGGGGTTAGGGGAAGTAAGGGTCGAGATCAGGGGAGTTCAGCCACGCTCAAGGTTCTAAACGATATCATAACCGCCTTCGATAAAAGACAATACTGTGCAGCCTTCTTCATCGACCTGGCCAAGGCATTCGACTCTGTCAATCACTGCATTCTTATCGGCAGACTCAATAGCCTTGGCTTCTCAAATGACTGCCTCGCCTGGTTCACCAACTACTTCTCAGATAGGCAGTCTCTATGGGGGTGCCACAGGGTTCAATTCTTGGGCCAACTCTTTTCTCTGTATATATAAAGCAGCTCTTGCTGCTGGTGATTCTCTGATCCACCTCTACACAGACGACACCATTCTGTATACATCTGGACCTTCTTTGGACACTGTGCTAACAAACCTCCAAACGAGCTTCAACGCCATAAAACACTCTTCCCGTGGCCTCCAACTGCTTTTAAATGCTAGTCTAACTAAGTGCATGCTCTTCAACCGATTGCTGCCCGCACCTTCCCGCCCGACTAGCATCATTAATCTGGATAGTTCTGAATTAGAATATGTGGACAACTACAACTACCTAGGTGCCTGATTAGACTGTAAACTCTCCTCCCAGACTGACATTAAACATCTTCAAGCCAAAATTAAATCTAGAATCTATTTCACAACAAAGTCTCCGTTCACTCATGCTGCCAAACATACCCTCGTAAAACTGACTATCCTACCGATCCTTGACTTCGGCGATGTCATTTACAAAATAGCCTCCAAAACTCTACTCAGCAAACTGGACGTAGTCTATCACAGTGCCATCCATTTTGTCACCAAAGCCCCATATACTACCCACCACTGTGACCTGTATGCTCTCGTTGGCTGGTCCTCGCTACATATTTGTCGCCAAACCCACTGGCTCCAGGTCATCAAAAGTCTTTGCTAGGTAAAGCCCCGCCTTATCTCAGCTCACTGGTCACCATAGCAGCACCCAACCGTAGCACACGCTCCAGCAGGTATATTTCACTGGTCATCCCCAAAGCCAACACTTACTTTGGCTGCCTTTCTGTCCAGTTCTCTGCTGCCAATGACTGGAACAAATTGCAAAAATCACTGAAGCTGGAGTCACTGAAGATATCTCCCTCTCTAACTTGAAGCATCAACTGTCTGAGCAGCTTACTGTACCTGTACACAGCCCATCTGTAAACAGCCCATCCAACTACCTCATCCCCATATTATTACCCTTGTGCTCTTTTGTACTTGCACATCATCATCTGCACATCTATCACTCAAGTGTTAATGCTAAAATTGTGTCCTATGTATTGCTTACCTCCCTACTCTTCTACATTTACACACACTGAAGATAGATTTTTATTTATTTTATTTTATTGACTGTATGTTTGTTTATTCCATGTGTAACTCTGTGTTGTTGTTTGTGTCGCACTGCTTTGCTTTATCTTGGCCAGGTCGCAGTTGTAAATGAGAACATGTTCTCAACTGGCCTACCTGGTTAAATAAAGGTGAATATATATATATTTTTTTTAAGAGTTAGGGGAGGTCAGGGTTGGGATTAGTGAAGGTCAGGGTTGGGATTAGTGAAGGTCAGGGTTGGGATTAGGGTCGGTCAGGGTTGGGGTTAGGGTTGGGGTTAGTGGAGGGGTTAGTGAAGGTCAGGGTTGGGGTTAGGGTCTGTCAGGGTTGGGGTTAGGGTTGGGGTTAGTGGAGGGGTTAGTTGAGGTCAGGGTTGGGGTTAGGGTTAGGGTTGGAGTTGGGGTTAGTGAAGGTCCGAGTTGGGATTAGTGAAGGTCAGGGTTGGGGTTAGTGAAGGTCAGGGTTGGGGTTAGGGTTGGGGTTGGGGTTGGGGTTAGTGGAGTTCAGAGTTGGGATTAGTGAAGGTCAGGGTTGGGGTTAGTGAAGGTCAGGGTTGGGGTTAGTGAAGGTCAGGCTTGGGGTTAGTGGGGGTCATGGTTGGGGTTAGTGAAGGTCAGGGTAGGGGTTAGTGGAGGTCAGGGTTGGGGTTAGTGGAGGTCAGGGTTGGGGTTAGTGGGGGTCATGGTTGGGGTTAGTGGAGGTCAGGGTTGGAGTTAGGGTTGGGGTTAGAGTTGGGGATAGTGGAGGTCAGGGTTGGGATTAGTGAAGGTCAGGGTTGGGGTTAGTGGAGGTCAGGGTTGGAGTTAGGGTTGGGGTTAGAGTTGGGGTTAGTGGAGGTCAGGGTTGGGATTAGTGAAGGTCAGGGTTGGGGTTAGTGGAGGTCAGGGTTGGGGTTAGGGTTGGGGTTGGGTTAGTGGAGGTCAGAGTTAGTGGAGATCAGGGTTGGGGTTAGTAGAAGTCAGGGTTGGGGTTAGGGTTGGGGTTAGTGGATGGGTTAGTGGAAGTCAGGGTTGGGGTTAGGGTTAGGGTTGGAGTTGGGGTTAGTGAAGGTCCGAGTTGGGATTAGTGAAGGTCAGGGTTGGAGTTAGTGAAGGTCATGGTTGGGGTTAGGGTTGGGGTTGGGGTTAGTGGAGTTCAGAGTTGGGATTGGTGAAGGTCAGGGTTGGGGTTAGTGAAAGTCAGGGTTGGGGTTAGTGAAGGTCAGGGTTGGGGTTTGTGAAGATCAGGGTTGGGGTTAGTGGGGGTCATGGTTGGGGTTAGTGAAGGTCAGGGTTGGGGTTAGCGGAGGTCAGGGTTGGGGTTAGTTAAGGTCAGGGGTGGGGTTAGTGAAGGTCAGGGTTGGGGTTAGTGAAGTTCAGGGTTGGGGTTAGTGAAGTTCAGGGTTGGGGTTAGTGAAGGTCAGGGTTGGGGTTAGTGAAGGTCAGGGTTGGGGTTAGTGAAGGTCAGGGTTGGGGTTAGTGAAGGTCAGGGTTGGGGTTAGTGGAGGTCAGGTTTGGGGTTAGGGTTGGGGTTGGGGTTAGTGGAGGTCAGAGTTAGTGGAGATCAGGGTTGGGGTTAGTAGAGGTCAGGGTTGGGGTTAGGGTTGGGGTTAGTGGAGGTCAGGGTTGGGGTTAGTGGAGGTCAGGGTTGAGGTTAGTAGAGGTCAGGGTTGGGGTTAGTGGAGGTCAGGGTTGGGGTTAGTGGAGGTCAGGGTTGGGGTTAGTGGAGGTCAGGGTTGGGGTTAGTGAAGGTCAGGGTTGGGGTTAGTGAAGGTCAGGGTTAGTGGAGATCAGGGTTGGGGTTAGGGTTGGGGTTAGGTTTTGGGTTAGTGGAGGTCAGGGTTAGTGGAGGTCAGGGTTAGTGGAGGTCAGGGTTGAGGTTAGTGGAGGTCAGGGTTAGTGGAGGTCAGGGTTGGGGATAGTGGAGGTCAGGGTTAGTGGAGGTCAGGGTTAGTGGAGATCAGGGTTGGGGTTAGGGTTGGGGTTAGGGTTGGGGTTAGTGGAGGTCAGGGTTAGTGGAGGTCAGGGTTAGTGGAGGTCAGGGTTGGGGATAGTGGAGGTCAGGGTTAGTGGAGGTCAGGGTTGGGGATAGTGGAGGTCAGGGTTGGGGTTAGTGAAGGTCAGGGTTGGGGTTAGTGGAGGTCAGGTTTGGGGTTAGGGTTGGGGTTGGGGTTAGTGGAGGTCAGAGTTAGTGGAGATCAGGGTTGGGGTTAGTAGAGGTCAGTGTTGGGGTTAGTGAAGTTCAGGGTTGGGGTTAGTGGAGGTCAAGGTTGGGGTTAGGGTTGGGGTTGGGGTTAGTGGAGGTCAGAGTTAGTGGAGATCAGGGTTGGGGTTAGTAGAGGTCAGGGTTGGGGTTAGGGTTGGGGTTAGTGGAGGTCAGGGTTGGGGTTAGTGGAGGTCAGGGTTAGTGGAGGTCAGGGTTAGGCCTGTCACTACTCACTCTGGTGTGTTGATCCAGATGATGTCCAGGTGACAGTAGTAGACACACTCCTTGTCTCTGTAGCTGTAACACGTGCAGCGCTTGTCTCTACGCCGCGCCTCAGTGATGTTCCGGGACCCATTGCTGCTGGCCCCACCTACAGCGCTGGCCACACCTACAGCGCTGGCCACACCTACACCGCTGGCCACACCCACACTGCTGGCCCCACCCACTGTGGTTGACCTGGAGACCAAGTTCATCTCAGTGGTCTCCAACTCTTCCCTCTCGACAACATCTTTACTGGGGGCCGAAGAACCTACATGGACATAGGAAGAGTTAATGATGAAAACAATTAACGACATGTTGTATACATTTCTTTTTGAAATAAAATGTATTTTATATTGTAATGTAAAAGCACTTTGTGATGGTGTTAAAATGTGTCCCGTTTCAGGAAACTAGGCGAATGTCTCGGGTCACTACTTCACAATAGAACTTAAATGAAAAAATAATGTTTTGGGGGCAGAAATTCCTTCTGGAACATGTGCTTTGTCATGTGCTTTAATGACAAACTTGTACGCAATCTGTAAATACGAATACAATTGTTAAATTAGGAGCCTAGTTGTTTAAGTCAACGCTACCCATGATTGGCTGACATTATGAGTGGGCTGGACATGCCGAGAGATGAGTTTGGATTGGTCTGCCATGTAGCCTGCTTCTGTCTATTTGAGCTGTAATCCTATCTAACGTGTCTTTAAAAAAAACATAATTGCGTAGTAAAACAAAAGACTCCACAATGCAAGTCTCCATTTCAATAGAACATCACTGCAACAACTGTTTCAGACCACTCTAGTCTGAGTGTACCAGAGTGTAGAATAACTGATTCATTTACGAACGCTCAACACCCGTTTAATATGGCCGGTGTCAGTAAACGTCAGCAGAAAAAGCATAGTTAAATTGTTGCCAGGAGCACAGTTACAGTCACCAACGCTCTGGATAACATTATTTAAGGAAAGGGGTTGCAGTCTGCCATGAAGCTTTCATCCATGTGTATGGGTAAGAGTCTAGCTACTGTTTCAGATATAATACGTTTCTAATTTGGTGAGAAAGTTGTTTTCATCGCAAGTTAATAACCTCTATGGGATCGGTGTCTCTGTACCGGGACGGTTGATGCTAACCTGCGCTAATGTGACTAGAATGACGTTGTAAGTAACAGCCATCTTCCGAGGACTAAGACATCTCTTATATGGGCAGAAAGCTTAAATTGTTGTTCATCTAACTACACCGTCCAATTTATAGTAGCTATTACAGTGAAAAAATACCATGCTATTGTTTGAGGAGAGTGCACAACAACAAAACACTTTTATCACGGCAACTGGTTTGATACATTCACCTCTGGAGGTAGATAATGTGCTTACATTCAGTAATCTGGCTCTGATTCGTCATCCTGAGGGTCTCAGAGATAAAATTGAGCCTTTATTTGTTTGATAAAATACATTTTTATATTCAAATGTAAGAACTGGGTTCTACAGTTTGAACCCTTGCTGTTTCTGGCTCCACACCCACCCCACCCAACTATCTAGATGTGTGAAGGTTAGTGTATTTTCTGTAGGGAAGCTAATTATCCATCATGTATGACATTCAGATGATGAAGATCATTTTTGTTGTTGTTTTTTTGTTGGTATTATCTCTTACCAGATCTATTGTATTATATTCTCCTACATTCATTTCACATTTCCACAAACTTCAAAGTGTTTCCTTTCAAATGGTATCAAGAATATGCATAACCTTGCTTCTGGTCCTGAGCTACATGCAGTCAGATTTGGGTATGAGCCATTTTAGGTGGAAATTAAAAAAATGGGTCCGATCCTTAAGAGGTTTTAAAGCTTACTGTTAGCTATCAAGCTAGCGAGCTGACGTTAGATGGCTGGCTCGCTAGCTAACATTAAGTTTATGATCTGTGTGTAGTAATGCCATTTCGCATTGCTAGTTATAGTCTAATGCTATCTAGCTAACTAGCTAACAATGAACCTATTTGGTCAACTTTAGCTAGCTATGACAATCTGTTTGTATTGCTCGTACTCCATCGATTAGGATTATGATTCATTGTTTAGCTAGCATGTCTAAACAAAAGCATGTCTAAACAAAAGCCAGGTGTGTCTGACGGTGATTACGGCTATCTACTGTATAATAATGCCTAAATATCTGCCTAAATATCTGGAATTTGTCTTTCAGCATCAGTTGAACACACCTGTCTCTCCTCCATCAGTCATACAAGGAGAATGGTCTAATGCCTCCCATCAGAAAGACCTGTAGAACACACCTGACTCTCCTCACCAGTCAAACAAGGAGAATGGTCTAATGTCTCCCATCAGAAAGACCTGTAGAACACACCTGACTCTCCTCACCAGTCAAACAAGGAGAATGGTCTAATGTCTCCCATCAGAAAGACCTGTAGAACACACCTGACTCTCCTCACCAGTCAAACAAGGAGAATGGTCTAATGCCCCCCATCAGAAAGAGAGCTGGCCCGAGCACAGGTTACACCTGAAGCATGAGGACCTGCAGCGAGTGGTGAACTTCATCAACAACTACGCAGAGGATAATGCCATAGTATTACCAGGACGCCACCCAGGACACCAACACTTTGGTGGAAAGCTGCTGCCATCCCTTGTGACAAAAGCAACAGTGTGGCGTCTCTACAAGGAATCGATGACAACACTTGGTATGTAAAGCATAAACAACACATTTTCATTATTTAGTTGACCTCCAACATGATTGGCACTACTTTTATTGATCTCACATTATTTCTGTATTTTCCAGAGGGATGTGTAGTCAAATCAAATCAAATCAAATTTATTTATATAGCCCTTCGTACATCAGCTGATATCTCAAAGTGCTGTACAGAAACCCAGCCTAAAACCCCAAACAGCAAGCAATGCAGGTGGAGAAGCACGGTGGCTAGGAAAAACTCCCTAGAAAGGCCAATACCTAGGAAGAAACCTAGAGAGGAACCAGGCTATGTGGGGTGGCCAGTCCTCTTCTGGCTGTGCCGGGTGGAGATTATAACAGAACATGGTCAAGATGTTCAATGTTCATAAATGACCAGCATGGTCGAATAATAATAAGGCAGAACAGTTGAAACTAGAGCAGCAGCACAGTCAGGTGGAAGTTGAAACTGGCTGTGTTATATCATTTTAACTTCCAGTTTACAACATGATGTTTCTGTATGCTGTGCTGCTGCTCTGCACATTTGTAGGTAATTGAAACTTACCTGATAATGACGAATTAAAAAATGATATGTTTTACGTTACATTTTCTTTTCATTAACTTATCTTAATGTTCTTTTGCTGTTTGCAGGTGCGCTATCCTTCTGACCCTATACAGCCAGGTCCCATCTACAGTTGAAGTCGGAAGTTTACATACACTTAGGTTGGAGTCATTAAAACTTGTTTTTCAACCACTCCACAAATGTCTTGTTAAACAAACTATAGTTTTGGCAAGTCTGTTAGGACATCTACTTTTGCATGACACAAGTATTTTATCCAACAATTTTTTTACAGACAAATTATTTCACTTATAATTCACTGTATCACTATTCCAGTGGGTCAGAAGTTTACATACACTAAGTTGACTGTGCATTTAAACAGCTTGGAAAATTCCAGAAAATGATGTCATGGCTTTAGAAGCTTCTGATAGTCTAATTGACATCATTTGAGTCAATTGGAGGTGTACCTGTGGATGTATTTCAAGGCATGCCTTCAAACTCAGTGCCTCTTTTCTTGACATCATGGGAAAATCAAAAGAAATCAGCCAAGACCTCAGAAAAAGAATTGTAGACCTCCACAAGTCTGGTTCATCCTTGGGATTATTATTGTGGGAAGCTTGTGGAAGGCTACCCAAAACGTTTGACCCAAGTTAAACAATTGAAAGGCAATGCTGCCAAATACTAATTGAGTGTATGTAAACTTCTGACCCACTGGGAATGTGATGAAAGAAATAAAAGCTGAAATAAATCATTATCTCTACTATTATTCAGACATTTCACAATCTTAAAATAAAGAGGTGATCCTAACTGAAATAAGAGGGATTTATTACTAGGATTATACGTCAGGAATTGTGAAAAACGTATTTGTTAAAATGTTTAAATGTATTTGGCTAAGATTTATGTAAACTTCCGAAGTGTGGCTTGTTTGGTGTCTGCTGTGAAGAAATACTTGAAGGCATGTCATCCAGCACCATTTCTTCACCAACTATGGAGTTGGTTTTCTGCTGTGAAGAAATACCACACCAACTACTTCATTGTTGTATGGAGGGAAACACGTGTGGACTGCAGTGGCCAAAACAAGAACACGTTTGTGCTCTGGTATTGTGCCTGGCGGACCATGCACAAGCTCCACCACAGTTTGGACCTTCACTTCCTGATCACAGGCTACACCAAGTTTGCCCCCGACTGGTGCTTCGGCCTCATCAAGCAGCTCTTCAGACAGACCAGAGTGAACACTTTGTCTGAGATCGCTGGTGTTGTGTAGGACAGCACGGAGACGGGGGTCAACATCCCACAGCTGGTTGGACTGGAGGATGATACGGTGGAAAGTTACGGCTGGCAACAACACCTGACTTCAGGTTGCTGCCACAGATCAAGCCAGCACTTCAGGTGGACATCATGTTCATTGCATTGTATCGTTCTTCTTATCTAAACTTTGGAGGAGAAATGATGTTGGTTATTTCCTGTTTTACAGGTTCGATGCTCTGGAGCCTGGTGTTGTTGTCTCCAGGGAGCGTTCAGATTCAGTCGGGACCAGGTTTCAGCTGCTGCGGAACACTGACGTCCTTCCTCCTATAGATGGTTTGCCTTACAAAGCACCACCTGGACTGGACAAACTTATGTTCTTGAGCAGATCAGAGAGTTTTGTGACGAAGAGGCTATGGACATCACATGCCCTGCACCAACAAAGGCAAGGGCAGGACAGAAACAGGCTCTCAGAATATAGATTAGGTTTGGATAGGTTTGGACACACCAGTCATCAACACTATCTGCTGTGCCTCTATTCACATGATTCTCTCCTAACACACACTCCACACGTTGCTGCTACTATTTTTTATATCCTGCTGCTCGGCCACTGATTACATATAACTACCTCGTCACTGATATTGTTATTGATATTGTTCTTGTACATACTGTATATTGTATTATTTATATTGACTATATTTCTGATATTGCTACTATGCATGTAACCATTTGGCTGTACCATTTACACCTTGTGTAGAGATCCATCCACTTAGCTAAATGTGGTTGGGAGTTATAGCATTTCTTTCACATGACCCATCAAGTGTGTCTGGGTCAGCTAATATTAATAAAATAGTTTTAATCTGGACACTTTGTTTACCTGAATTTTTCCTTATTGTAGGCACTTTTAGTCTTAATCTTTACTACACTACTCACTCTGTTTAGCACAGTAATGTGAACAACAACATGACCTGCACCAAAGTCAGATAAGCATATAGGCCAAGGACTAGATAAAGTTTATTTTTACCTGGAGTTTTTCCTTATTGTAGGTTACTACTTTTACCATGTTTAGTCTTGAAATCTTTGGTTGTTTACTAAACTACTCACTGTGTTTACTATATGGCCTCACATGTGAATCCTTAAAGAGATGGGTGGGGCTAAGGCTTAAGAGGGTGTAGACAAAGAAGAGCTCTCCAGCAGGTGTACCAAAACATTTTAGGGCCATTTTCTCAAAAGTGAGTTTACAACTTTATTGACATCCAAAGCAGAATGATGATTTACTTTCCCGTTGTTCCTCAAATGCAGTGTATTATATATCATTTTTATCGAATGAAAAAAACACAATTTCAAATGCATCTACATAAGACTTGAGATAAGAATAAGAATTGAGGCGGTCGGTCACAAATGGCACCCTATTCCCTACATAGTGCACTGTGTTTGACCAGGGCCCCTAGGGAACAATGTGCTATTTGGGATACATCCATCCATCTGGAGCAGGAAATGACAGTGGGGTGACTGATTGGAGATGGGGCTGATGGACTTCATGCTTGTATAAAGAAAGACAGATTTTCACTGCGTTGAGAAATCAAATTCCTTCAGTCAGGAGCGAGAGAGCGAGAGAGAGAGAGAGAGAGAGACAGAGACAGAGACAGAGACAGAGACAGAGACAGAGACAGAGACAGAGACAGAGACAGAGACAGAGACAGAGACAGAGACAGAGACAGAGACAGACAAGACCGATTTCAGCCGATCGGTCACAAATATTAAAGTTAATAGAGTGTAAATAGTGACAGTATTTTTTACAACCTTGGAAAATAGAAAAAGGAAACATTTTGATACAATATCTACACTACGTGACCAAAAGTATGTGGACACCTGCTCGTCGAATATCTCATTCCAAATTCATGGACGTTACTTTGGAGTTGCCCCCCCTTTGCTGCTATTAACAGCTTTCACTCTTCTGGGAAGGCTTTCCACTAGATGTTGGAACATTGCTGAGGGGATATGCCACAAGAGCATTAGTGAGGTCGGGCACTGGCTCACATAGGCCTGGCTCACAGTCAGAGTTGCAATTCATGCCAAAGTTGTTCGATGGGGGTTGAGGTGAGGGCTTTGTGCAGGTCAGTCAAGTTCTTCCACACCGATCTCAACAAACCATTTCTGTATGGACTTTGCTTTGCTTTGTGCATTGGGGCATTGTCGTGCTGAAACAGGCAAGGGCCTTCCCCAAACTGTTTCCACAAAGTTGGAAGCACAAAATCCTCTAGAATGTCATTGTATGCTGTAACGTTAATATGTCCCTTCAATGGAACTAAGGGGCCTAGCCCGAACCATGAAAAACAGCCCCAGACCATTATTCCTCCTCCAACAAACTTTACAATACTGTCACTATGCATTCGGGCAGGTAGCATTCTCCTGACATCCACCAAACCCAGATTCATCCGTCGGACTGCCAGATGGTGAAGAGTGATTCAACCGTTGCAACCGAGGACAGATGATTTTTACGCGCTATGCACTTCAGCACTCTCCGGTCCCATTCTGTAAGGTTGTGCGGCCTACCACTTAGCAGCTGAGCCGTTGTTGCTCCTAGACATTCCACTTTCACAAGAACACAACTCACAGTTGACTGGGGCAGCTCTGGCAGGGCAGACATTTGACAAACTGGCTAGTTGGAAAGGTGGCATCCTATGACGGTGCCACCTTGAAAGTCACTGAGCTCTCCAGTAAGGCCATTCTACTGCCAATGCTATATATATATATATATATATATATATATAATGTTTGTCTATGGAGATTGCATGACTGTGTGATAGATTTTATACACCTGTCAGCAACGGGTGTGGCTGAAATTGCCGAATCCACTCATTTAAAGGGGTGTCCACATAACGTTTGTATATATATATACTGTATCTACATTCAATGAAGTGTCCTGACTCCCCCAGTATTAAAATACAAATGACTAAATATGCAGTGATCGCTGAAGGTATTCCAAGAACGTCTATCCCACCCCTGTATGCGGGTTACAACGGATTTCTTAACAGCATCCCCAGGCTAATTGAGGAAAGGGGAGGAAGTGTCTGGGAAGAATAGACCTGTAGTTGATTTACTAGGTTTCACACTAGGCTTTTAAGTAACCCAAAGATATTTCACAGCGATGTGCATGCACTGTGGTCTCAAAGGGCACTGCAGAGTCACTGAGTAAACGTGCCCAAACCCCCAACCTTCAAAATCATTTAAAAAAAACAAATCGGTAATGAATGCTCCTCATTTAAATGAATATTCAAAATTCAAAATTCAAAATTCAAAAGTCCTGTCTCTCCAGCAGAAACAACAGTTTAATAACTCAACTCAGGAGTTTTTATTCTCTCAGTGTCCTGTCTCTCCAGCAGAGACAACAGTTTAATAACTCAACTCATGAGTTTTTATTCTCTCAGTGTCCTGTCTCTCCAGCAGAGACAACAGTTTAATAACACAACTCAGGAGTTTTTATTCTCTCAGTGTCCTGTCTCTCCAGCAGAGACAACAGTTTAATAACACAACTCAGGAGTTTTTATTCTCTCAGTGTCCTGTCTCTCCAGCAGAGATAACAGTTTAATAACACAACTCAGCAGTATTTATTATCTCAGTGTCCTGTCTTTCCAACAGAATCAAAAGTAGGATTACCCTTGTTTTTAAATTTTCACCTAAAATCAAATACCCAAATCTAACTGCATGTAGCTCAGCACCTGAAGCAAGGATATGCATATTATTGATACCATTTGAAAGGAAACACTTTGAAGTTTGTGGAAATGTGAAATCAATGTAGGAGAATATAGCACATTACATTACATTACATTACAAAGTAAAAAACATGTTGGTATTTTTTCATCCTATCATCTTGAAATGCAAGAGAAAGGCCATAATGTATTATCCCAGCCTAGGCGCAATTTAGATTTTGGACAGTAGATGGCAGCAGTGGGCGTGCACATGTTTAGACTGATTCAATGAACCATTGCATTTCAGTTCAAAATGTTGTATCAAGACTGCCCAAATGTGCCTAATTAGTTTATTAATACATTTTCAAGTTCATAACTGTGAACTCTCCTCAAACAATAGCATGGTATTCTTTCATTGTAATTGCTACTGTAAATTGGACGGTGCAGTTAGATTAATAAGAATTTAAGCTTTCTGATATGTAAAACATATCAGATATGTTTATGTCCTCGGATCCTGTAGAGGATAAGAACACACAACTCAAGAGTTTTTATTCTCTCAGTGTCCTGTCTCTCCAGCAGAGACAACAGTTTAATAACTCAACTCAGGAGTTGTTATTCTCTCAGTGTCCTGTCTCTCCAGCAGAGACAACAGTTTAATAACACAACTCAGGAGTTTTTATTCTCTCAGTGTCCTGTCTCTCCAGCAGAGACAACAGTTTAATAACTCAACTCAGGAGTTTTTATTCTCTCAGTGTCCTGTCTCTCCAGCAGAAACAACAGTTTAATAACACAACTCAAGAGTTTTTATTCTCTCAGTGTCCTGTCTCTCCAGCAGAGACAACAGTTTAATAACACAACTCAGGAGTTTTTAATCTCTCAGTGTCCTGTCTCTCCAGCAGAGACAACAGTTTAATAACACAACTCAGGAGTTTTTAATCTCTCAGTGTCCTGTCTCTCCAGCAGAAACAACAGTTTAATAACTCAACTCAGGAGTTGTTAATCTCTCAGTGTCCTGTCTCTCCAGCAGAGACAACAGTTTAATAACTCAACTCAGGAGTTTTTAATCTCTCAG